>NC_031969.2:19203679-19408081 GCF_001858045.2 Oreochromis niloticus | reverse complement strand
AAATTGTGCTAACGCAGTAACATTAAAAATAAAACATAGCAGAACTCATTTTTGTTGGACACAAGAACAACTCAAGCATATTTTCGGGAGCCGGCTTACAAGTTTGCGTGCCCCTGGGGACCAGTGCTGGCAATGCTGGCGTGGAGGGTCCGGACACTCCACAGCGCAGACTTTGCTATCCGCACAGAGCTTTTCTGGTGTGTCTCATGCAAAAGAGACAACAGCGAGTTCTCTGCTCCGGTAAGCCTGTCCTTTATAAATATCTCTTTGATTATTCAACAGTGTTTAAATTGTGACTCCAAAAACATTTTATCTATGTTAAAATATACATACATATATTTCAAGTTTTTTAGCTTAAACAGACTCTTGAGCAAATCCGTGATGCATAACAGTGTGCAGCCTAATGTACATCGTTTAAGTGTATGTTAATCGGTACATGAAGCGTACCTCTGAAAAGAGTCCATCATTTGTGAATTTACAGATTTATTTTTTAACCTGCATGATGAAATATTGTAGAAAATGTCTTTAAACTATCGCTGTTCCTACTTATTGAGCTACTTCTTTACTATGTGAATAAACAATTTGAACGGAAAGGACACATTGAAGCAAAGGTAAAAATTTGTGAATGAAATTTATGTGACCGTTCTCCGACACAGAGAAAATCCAAGAGCAGCTGCAATCCTCTGATCTGTCTGTTTCTCTCCTGTGTGTGTGTGTGTGTGTGTGTGTGTGCTCACAGAGCGGAGGTCACGGCAAGAGTTCCCTGAGTTGACACGTATGAACCATAAAGTCAGTTTGGACTGAGGAGCAGTCGGTAAACTACATTCAGTGTAGACAAAATTACTTTTTTATCCGATGCATGCACAGAATCAAATCTCTGTATCACATTTCATTAAAGTCTTATATTTTATGGGACCGTAGATCATTAATAGGGAAGAAAAAAGGAGGATCACATCAGCAATGGGAGACAGAAGTCTTGACACGTGCTTATAACTTAAAAAAAAAAAAAACCAGTTACAGCGGTAAGATTTATGGAACCAGACTTTCACAGTCTGCATCTTTACAGGGTTTTTTCTGCTTTTGTTCACTCCTAGTCTGTGATTAACAAACAACAACCACAGAGCCCACTAACTATTAGCCGCTTTTACCCTAACAGTCAGTTGACTGAGAGAAATGCAACCATTATTGTGAACGCTGAAGGCTCCATAGTCAAACTTATATTTCCTTAACTTACATCCTATGTTCTGTTTAATCCCTTTGATGGAAAATTGGTTAAACCGTTGCTCAACTTATGTCTGAATGACGGCAGATAATTCTGATGAAACTGACCCGTAAGCACTTTGCAGCTGAGTCGAGGGCTCGTGCACATAAGGTCAAGGAGGTGTCAGGCGTGAGTGCGGCCTGACATTCCAATTGGGGACAGCTGCCAGACACATTAGTGCAACTGTGAGCAGCAACTCCTGTATAGTAGACATAAGAAAAGTAATGGTAGTGCTAAACCGAGATTCCAGGGCTCATGCTTATATGGTTCAAAAACAGGTTAGTTTATCCGGTTTGAGGAGTTGGTTCCCTGGTCCAGATATTTGGGGATGGTTCAAATGCCGAGTCTCCAAATGCAAACAAAAGGATATTTTCCACGTTATTTCTTAAATGTGTATGAATGAGATCGGATGATAAAAGTAATAAAGGATAAATGTAAATCAGTTTTTTAACTGTGCAGACTCATTTACAGTGAAAGCGATAAAAAACTATCATGACTTAAAAGAGATTATGAACAAAATGCAATACATTTTGTTTTTTGCTACATTAACAACTTTTCCAACTCTGATTTCCTGCAGGACCAACACGGACATCAGTCCAGACTGAAATCCAGTTCAGACGACACACGCAACATGTTCAAGCTTGCACGGAGGCCTTTCAGTAAAAATAAGAAGATGGTTAAGGCGAGAGATTGCTATTCTGTCTTTTACATCGCTACAAAGGGAGGACTAAATGCCAAAAAAGAGAAAAGTTTTTTTAAAAATGACGCTTTAAAACAGTTCGAGTATCTTTGTGTTTACGGGGAGAAGGGAATAACTGCGGCCGAGGCTCTGAAAAGAGACGGTCGCTTCGCCGATGACCTGGGCTACTTTGAGCTGGTTAACATCGACGACGAACGTAAGACCGAGTGCACAGACATAATCGATTGTCTGGACAATAAGAAATTCCAGATATGTTTTCCACAGGGAGCAGATACGGACGTAGCCATCCCAGGGCAGCAGAAACCTCCACACGCATCAAATAATGCAAAGTGCAGCGGTGGAAAGGTTCATTTTCTCCTCTGATAGTAATCATATTAAACATGTCAAGAAAGAAAGAGTATAAAGAAAAATAGTAAATGTGTGTCTAATTCAACTCTTCCTGTAAACCTTATATCATCCTTTAATATGTTTGGTTTTAGAAACTTGAAGAAGCACAGAAAAGATCATCAGACATTAATCTAATCAGTTTTCAGCCTTCATTCATATTGAAAAGTTGAAATCTTCCCTGCTAGACCAAAGTGCAGCGTTTAACACAGTTGGCCATAACATTTTATTACTGCTATTATTAAACGGAGAGTCCTCTTCACACACTGAGGTTAATTATGAAGCTCCACAGGCTTCTGTGCAAAGACCAGTTCTGTTTACATTACACGTGCTTTAGAAGACATAGCGTACGTTTTCACTGCTATGCTATGATACCTCTTTTATCGGTTAACTGCCGAGATGTCTTAGACACATAATGAGCTTTAATTTTCTGCTTCTAAGTTCAGATAAAACTGAGGTTATTGTAACGGGGTGTAAAAATCTTAGAAACACTGTGGCTAACGAGATCCTTACTCTGGACGGCGATGCCTTGATTCGGCGCATTGTTGTAGTGATTTGGCACATTATAAGTAAAATGAAACATACAATCCCGTCGCACAACATCAACATTTATTTATATACAAAATAAAATGCTTTTTACAGAAAAGAATTGTAACTTCAAATTCATCACCGATTACGTGGGTACATTTTTTTTTGTTTTTGTTTTTTTTTTAAATGCACTAAATGTAGGATACATTGTTTGGTAAAATGCAGGTTACACGTTTTAGAAAGAAAAAAATCAGTCTTTCAGAGAAAAAATTAGCAGCCACTTTGTAACTCTGCGACCAACCGTAGCTGTCCGTTTTCACCATGTCCGAACCTACCAGACTGGCATATGCCTCGGCGATGGCGTCAAAGACTTTCCTTTCCGATTTCAGTTCGTGCAAGAGAGTCTCCGCCACCATGCGGACTTTGACGTCGTCCATTTTGATGTTGCGAGCAATCAGCAGCCGTTGAATGGAAGGAATGAAACGAGGGGTGATAAGTCTTTTTCTGATGCTGTGATATTTTCAGCGTAAAAGTCATCCTCCAAGACTTGCAGACACTCGTGCTGTTTGTGGCGGGGGTGATCGGACTTACAGCCGTTGCATTCGTCAGTGAGGTACCTGTTGATTGCTAGGTTGACAAGATGATACACCGCGGTTTTCACGGCGTCGATGAAAAAGAAGACGCCCAACCGTCAAGCTCGTCGGCTTGCTGCTGGTGCTTCTCCAAGGGGCAATAGTAACCGGGCGTGTCAGGTACTATTGTGCCCTCGTCCGAGGAACTTTCCTCCTCCTCGGTGTGGCGCAGGGCTGTAGAGGCCATACTTCTCTCTGTTTTTGAGCTAAACAAAAAGGCTCGAAGGAATGAGACGGCGGTCTTCTTTTTAAATAACAGAAGGGGGCGTGATCTGGAAGTGGGTTGATCTTAGAGAGCGGGCGGGAGTGGCAGCGATTTTCAAAAAACCGTAGAGTTGGCCACTGCGTCTCTTTGGATACAGCTTCTGTTTTGAGGGGTTTTTTTGTTTTGTTTTTTCACATCCCCCGAAAACACCATTTTAAAGTTATGATCCTGCATTGTATTTTTATTTTCTGAAGTCTCATTTCTTCAGGCCACGCCCTCTAATACTCATGATGTCTCTGCGGATCTACCTCTTCACTGTGATCACAACCTGTCAGTTTTTGGCCATAGGTTCCTTCCAATAATATGACGCGAGACTGGCACTTTATTAAAGAAGGCACGTATTAACAGCACAAACACTAAAACAAAATGGCTTCCTTCTATAATCTACCTATTCGGGTGAACATCCGGACTAGCCCGAGGGTTAACTAATCAAATGAAAACATTAACGTACAATTACATTAGAGCACATAACAAACATATACATATTTCCAAAAACATACTATAAACAAATCAATAACATGTGCTTCAACCATTACTATCTAACCACACTCCCCTAACCCACGTCCTGCAAGAAGCAACCGGGACAGGTGACTACTTTTACAAATTCTCTTTTCACATATGTTTAGGTAACCGACAAATGATTAAATGTAAGCAGCTCTACCTTTGACTCTTTTCTGACACAGGTAGGATGGACTTTGTCGTTTCACAAGCTGTCATTTTAATCCTACCTAATAAAGAATTCATAAGAACTAGCGCGTTGTTTTTATTATATTATTTTTAATTCCCAATCAATCAATTCATTAATAAAAATACAGGAGACCGGGCCTTTGCGATTGCTGCGCCCAAACTTTGGAACACTCTGCCTCTTGAAATTAGGATGTCCAACACTTGACATTTTTCAAACCCGCTTGAAAATACATTTTAATCTTTAGCTTTTAATTATAACAGAGTTTTGTTCTGTACTTTGTCTGTGTTTGATCTGCTTTTTTTTGCTATGTACAGCGTCATGGTCAGCCTGTGTTGTTTTTACGTGTGCTTATGAATAAATTGATTGAACAGAGAAAACACTCAGCTCTAAGCTTTCATTCATGGTGATAACAATTCAACTTTGGGACAAGCGAGTAAATGTCGGCATGAGAAGCACGGTGATAAGTTGTTTGTTTCGCCAGCCAATAAATAGTTATCGGTACTATTTACTTCTTCCCCTCCAAAGGGAGGAAGGAGCAGCAGCAGGATAAATCAAACTTGTGTACTTGTGGTAAAGGGCGTCATCTGTGAAAGGCTGTATTCGAAAAATGTTTGGTTTGCCATTTTGTATTTCAGGCTGGATTTCCATCCTTAATAACCAGTGACCGAACCTTGCTCATATAAGCACGGATACTCTGTTATCAGGGCCACAGCCGTATTATCAAGTTCTGCACTGGAAGGACGCATTTTGTATTCGACCATTTCTGATACCAAACTCTGCAATATATCAGATTTCGGTTTGGTACTAGGATGCAGGGCAGTACCATTGTTAAGCAAGGCTCGGTTTCCTTGATCTAACAGCAGCTCATAATTAAACTCAGGTATTTGGAATTTTAGGGGATGCAACGGAAACCAGTGGTTCCATTACTTAGTTTGCATTTTTATTAATGAATTGATTGATTGGGAATTAAAATAATATAATAAAAACAACGCGCTAGTTCTTATGAATTCTTTATTAGGTAGGATTAAATGACAGCTTGTGAAACGACAAGGTCCATCCTACCTGTGTCAGAAAAGAGTCAAAGGTAGAGCTGCTTACATTTAATCATTTGTCGGTTACCTAAACATATGTGAAAAGAGAATTTGTAAAAGTAGTCACCTGTCCCGGTTGCTTCTTGCAGGACGTGGGTTAGGGGAGTGTGGTTAGATAGTAATGGTTGAAGCATATGTTATTGATTTGTTTATAGTACGTTTTTGGAAATATGTATATGTTTGTTATGTGCTCTAATGTAATTGTACGTTAATGTTTCATTTTGATTAGTTAACCCTCGGGCTAGTCCGGATGTTCACCCGAATAGGTAGATTATAGAAGGAAGCCATTTTGTTTTTAGTGTTTGTGCTGTTAATACGTGCCTTCTTTAATAAAGTGCCAGTCTCGCGTCATATTATTGGAAGGAACCTATGGCCAAAAACTGACAGGTTGTGATCACAGTGAAGAGGTAGATCCGCAGAGACATCATGAGTATTAGAGGGCGTGGCCTGAAGAAATGAGACTTCAGAAAATAAAAATACAATGCAGGATCATAACTTTAAAAATGGTGTTTTCGGGGGATGTGAAAAAACAAAACAAAAAACCCTCAAAACAGAAGCTGTATCCAAAGAGACGCAGTGGCCAACTCTACGGTTTTTTGAAAATCGCTGCCACTCCCGCCGCTCTCTAAGATCAACCCACTTCCAGATCACGCCCCTTCTGTTATTTTAAAAAGAAGACCGCCGTCTCATTCCTTCGAGCCTTTTTTGTTTAGCTCAAAAACAGAGAGAAGTATGGCCTCTACAGCCCTGCGCCACACCGAGGAGGAGGAAAGTTCCTCGGACGAGGGCACAATAGTACCTGACACGCCCGGTTACTATTGCCCCTTGGAGAAGCACCAGCAGCAAGCCGACGAGCTTGACGGTTGGGCGTCTTCTTTTTTCATCGACGCCGTGAAACCGCGGTGTATCATCTTGTCAACCTAGCAATCAACAGGTACCTCACTGACGAATGCAACGGCTGTAAGTCCGATCACCCCCGCCACAAACAGCACGAGTGTCTGCAAGTCTTGGAGGATGACTTTTACGCTGAAAATTATCACAGCATCAGAAAAGACTTATCACCCCTCGTTTCATTCCTTCCATTCAACGGCTGCTGATTGCTCGCAACATCAAAATGGACGACGTCAAAGTCCGCATGGTGGCGGAGACTCTCTTGCACGAACTGAAATCGGAAAGGAAAGTCTTTGACGCCATCGCCGAGGCATATGCCAGTCTGGTAGGTTCGGACATGGTGAAAATCGGACAGCTACGGTTGGTCGCAGAGTGTTACAAAGGTGGCTGCTAATTTTTTCTCCGAAAGACTGATTTTTTTCTTTCTTAAAACGTGTAACCTGCATTTTACCAAACAATGTATCCTACATTTAGTGCATTTAAAAAAAAAAACAAAAAACAAAAAAAAATGTACCCACGTAATCGGTGATGAATTGTGAAGTTACAATTCTTTTCTGTAAAAAAGCATTTTTATTTTTGTATATAAATAAATGTTGATGTTGTGCGACGGGATTGTATGTTTCAATTTTACTTATAATGTGCCAAATCACTACAACAATGCGCCGAATCAAGGCATCGCCGTCCAGAGTAAGGATCTCGTTAGCCACAGTGTTTCTAAGATTTTTACACCCCGTTACAATAACCTCAGTTTTATCTGAACTTAGAAGCAGAAAATTAAAGCTCATTATGTGTCTAAGACATCTCGGCAGTTTAACCGATAAAAGAGGGTATCATATGCATAGCAGTGAAAACGTACGCTATGTCTTCTAAAGCACGTGTAATGTAAACAGAACTGGTCTTTGCACAGAAGCCTGTGGAGCTTCATAATTAACCTCAGTGTGTGAAGAGGACTCTCCGTTTAATAATAGCAGTAATAAAATGTTATGGCCAACTGTGTTAAACGCTGCACTTTGGTCTAGCAGGGAAGATTTCAACTTTTCAATATGAATGAAGGCTGAAAACTGATTAGATTAATGTCTGATGATCTTTTCTGTGCTTCTTCAAGTTTCTAAAACCAAACATATTAAAGGATGATATAAGGTTTACAGGAAGAGTTGAATTAGACACACATTTACTATTTTTCTTTATACTCTTTCTTTCTTGACATGTTTAATATGATTACTATCAGAGGAGAAAATGAACCTTTCCACCGCTGCACTTTGCATTATTTGATGCGTGTGGAGGTTTCTGCTGCCCTGGGATGGCTACGTCCGTATCTGCTCCCTGTGGAAAACATATCTGGAATTTCTTATTGTCCAGACAATCGATTATGTCTGTGCACTCGGTCTTACGTTCGTCATCGATGTTAACCAGCTCAAAGTAGCCCAGGTCATCGGCGAAGCGACCGTCTCTTTTCAGAGCCTCGGCCGCAGTTATTCCCTTCTCCCCGTAAACACAAAGATACTCGAACTGTTTTAAAGCGTCATTTTTAAAAAAAACTTTTCTCTTTTTTGGCATTTAGTCCTCCCTTTGTAGCGATGTAAAAGACAGAATAGCAATCTCTCGCCTTAACCATCTTCTTATTTTTACTGAAAGGCCTCCGTGCAAGCTTGAACATGTTGCGTGTGTCGTCTGAACTGGATTTCAGTCTGGACTGATGTCCGTGTTGGTCCTGCAGGAAATCAGAGTTGGAAAAGTTGTTAATGTAGCAAAAAAACAAAATGTATTGCATTTTGTTCATAATCTCTTTTAAGTCATGATAGTTTTTTATCGCTTTCACTGTAAATGAGTCTGCACAGTTAAAAAACTGATTTACATTTATCCTTTATTACTTTTATCATCCGATCTCATTCATACACATTTAAGAAATAACGTGGAAAATATCCTTTTGTTTGCATTTGGAGACTCGGCATTTGAACCATCCCCAAATATCTGGACCAGGGAACCAACTCCTCAAACCGGATAAACTAACCTGTTTTTGAACCATATAAGCATGAGCCCTGGAATCTCGGTTTAGCACTACCCATTACTTTTCTTATGTCTACTATACAGGAGTTGCTGCTCACAGTTGCACTAATGTGTCTGGCAGCTGTCCCCAATTGGAATGTCAGGCCGCACTCACGCCTGACACCTCCTTGACCTTATGTGCACGAGCCCTCGACTCAGCTGCAAAGTGCTTACGGGTCAGTTTCATCAGAATTATCTGCCGTCATTCAGACATAAGTTGAGCAACGGTTTAACCAATTTTCCATCAAAGGGATTAAACAGAACATAGGATGTAAGTTAAGGAATATAAGTTTGACTATGGAGCCTTCAGCGTTCACAATAATGGGTTGCATTTCTCTCAGTCAACTGACTGTTTAGGGGGTAAAAGCGGCTAATAGTTAGTGGGCTCTGTGGTTGTTGTTTGTTAATCACAGACTAGGAGTGAACAAAAGCAGAAAAAACCCTGTAAAGATGCAGACTGTGAAAGTCTGGTTTATACCATAAATCTTACCGGCTGTAACTGGGTTTTTTTTTTTTTTAAGTTATAAGCACGTGTCAAGACTTCTGTCTCCCATTGCTGATGTGATCCTCCTTTTTTCTTCCCTATTAATGATCTACGGTCCCCATAAAATAATAAGACTTTAATGAAAATGTGATACAGAGATTTGATTTCTTGTGCATGCATCGGATAAAAAAGTAATTTTGTCTACACTGAATGTAGTTTACCGACTGCTCCTCAGTCCAAACTGACTTTATGGTTCATACGTGTCAACTCAGGGAACTCTTGCCGTGACCTCCGCTCTGTGAGCACACACACACACACACACACACACACACAAGGAGAGAAACAGACAGATCAGAGGATTGCAGCTGCTCTTGGATTTTCAGTGTGTCGGAGAACGGTCACATAAATTTCATTACAAATTTTTTACCTTTGCTTCAATGTGTCCTTTCTCGTTCAAATTGTTTATTCACATAGTAAAGAAGTAGCTCAATAAGTAGGAACAGCGATAGTTTAAAGACATTTTCTACAATGATTTCATCATCCGCAGGTTAAAAAATAAATCTGTAAATTCACAAATGATGGACTCTTTTCAGAGGTACGCTTCATGTACCGATTAACATACACTTAAACGATGTACATTAGGCTGCACACTGGTTATGCCATCACGGATTTGCTCAAGAGTCTGTTTAAGCTAAAAAACTTGAAATATATGTATGTATATTTTAACATAGATAAAATGTTTTTTGGAGTCACAATTTAAACACTGTTTGAATAATCAAAGAGATATTTATAAAGGACAGGTTTACCGGGAGCAGAGAAACTCGCTGTTTTGTCTCTTTTGCATGAGACACACCAGAAAAGCTCTGTGCGGATAGCAAAGTCTGCGCTGTGAGAGTGTCCGGACCCTCCACGCCAGCATCTGCAGCACTGGTCCCCAGGGGCACGGCAAACTTGTAAGCCGGCTCCCGGAAAATATGCTTGAGTTGTTCTTGTGTCCAACAAAAATGAGTTCTGCTATGTTTTATTTTTAATGTTACTGCGTTAGCACAATTTAAAATCAAAAGATTATTAGTCTCTTAAATGAATGGCATCTTGTTAGACCGGGGCTTAAAATACTAATACATTGTTTTACATCTTGTGCACACTTCAATGAAACTCAAAAAGTGGGACACACAATATGGAGATGATGACTCGGCATTTGTTAGAGAGGAGGAATTCCCATTCATGTACTCTGCAATGTGCATTGTGTCCTTGTTTTACTTTTTTCTAAATAAATAGCTGTGAAAAACCCCCATCAAAGTTGAGGTAAGTATTCACCATGTTTTTTTTATTAGGGTCAAATTTCTCTTTGTGTAAAAATTAAGCCAACATCCAAGTGTCAAAGGTCGGTTCTAAAAAACAAGTCAGTCCCTGAAGCTTATTTGTGCCACAGATGGTAATTCAGTGACTGTGTGTGAGGAATGTTTTGTGATCTGTCTGATCTTAAAAAACTAACTTTGTTGTTACAATATTGGGGAAAGTTTGAACGGCTGATCATGGAGCAGGATGAAGGTCAAAGGGAAACTCGCTGCCACGCTTCCGGTTATGCTTCCATCCGGCATAGTCATCCAGCCGGTCCGTGCTATATCGCCCCCTGACCCGGAGTGGTATAACGTGTTGTAGAAAAGTTTGTTCGATTCTCTCTCTCTCTCTTACCAAAATAATAAATTCTCTGGGTTTTTTTTTTCTCATATGTTTATGGTACGAGATGGAGGAAGCATCCCAATCTCTCGGAGGTAATGAACCGACGGAACTTATTCAAGTTCTCAATATGTGCGCTGTGCTTTTTTTTCACTAAGGGTTATTTTACACGTACATTGAGTTGAGGCCAATATGAAATTCTTTGCTTGGCTGGAGGCATTAAGAAATACTAATAACGATTAGAGAGGCTGTTGACTCCTCCTCGATATGCGTAAAACAAGGCCGTTTTCTTTTAGGGTTTCTGTCTATTGAGAAAACCCATTGTAAAAGTAGCTCAAAAAAATGAAGAAAAACTTTTTACTTTGGTCTGAGAAGGAGTGGCTGCACAAAACCAAAATACCTGGTGTTTTAATTGTTTAAGTAAGGCCGATTTCTGAAGATGTGCGCAGCGCTTTTTTTCCTCTAAGGTTTACACATACGAGGTGGGTGGTCTGTAGGTTACAAGCGGATAGAAAGTTCTTCTTTTCATTACAAGCAATGGTGTAGCCTGCCTCCACCCCACTCTATAAAAATGCAATTTGTTGCTAGGCAGATAATCTTAAAGGTTCTTTATTGCGTCTGTAATATAAGAAAGTAAAATACTATTGAAAGAAATGGTTCTCTACAGCCAATAGGAAGTCACTATTTTCTTTTCTCATTACAAGCGCTGGTGTAGCTTACCTCTACCCGGCACTATATATGTATATATATATATATGTAATCCGTTACTAGTCAGATAATCTCAAAGTTTTTTTATTTTATTGTGCCTGTCATATAAGAAAGTAAAATACATCCGCTATTGAAAAAAGAAATAGTGAGAAAATTGTCATAATATTTAAACAGAATTCAAACTGCTGTCTGTGGAAAACTAACTGTCTCTCTATACAGCACTGACTCAACAGCCGCGTCACCCTTCAGGATCCCCCCTCCCTCTCTGATCCCCAGATCTCTTCCCCGTCCAAGTACACAGGGCTGCAGAATGAAAGGATCCATCTTGCTGTCTGTGCATAGTGCGCCGCCCTCTCTGTTTTTATTCTCCTCCCTCCCTCTAAAAACTTTTTTTTATTTTTTTCTCATGGCGCGATTATGGATCATATTACACACTTACTGTGGGGGGAGGGGAGGGGTCATCAATCAGATTTTGACACAAGGCGCTGATGCAATTCGTCACGCTTAGGGATCAAATTACACACTTCCGGTGGGGGAGGGGTCATCAATCAAATTTTGACACAAGCCGCTGATGCAATTCGTCACGCTTAGGGATCAAATTACACACTTCCTGTGGGGGAGGGGGGATCAAATTACACACTTCCGGTGGGGGAGGGGAGGGGTCAAAAGGTCAAGGCTAGGGTCATCAATCAAATTGAGACACAAGCTGTAGTGTTATGTTTTTGGTAAGCTACGAAGCCGCACCGCTTGATGGATTGTCGGAACATTACGGCTACCATAGTCAGGAGCCTCGCGGAATAATCCCAGTCGTAATCCATTTAACATCCAGACATCCATGAAAACAAAATTTATTAAATTTAAGCGAGTTAGAAGTTAGCAGGAAGTTAGCTCATTAGTTTCCACCTAAAAACAATATACCGTATATATTCTGACTGAGAGATTTTTGAAAAAATTTAAACGTACAGCTCTGGTATCACTTTTCCAATTTGCTGGATTGTCACCACCAGCCGTTTTATTGCCAACTAGATGCTCAGTGTTGCCAGCAGTCTGTAGTAACAAATAAATTGCCATGAGACCAAATATATTACAGCAGCAGCCCAACTAATATGAATTAAAAAATATCCAATGAAATAAACCAACACATCCATATAAATATATCCATGACATAATATATAATATACAATAACTCCAATTAAGCACAGCGGTAATGCAATGCTATAAGCACTCTGCCTACGTCATTTCCCGCAACTACACCCCAAACAATATTGCAGAACATAAAATCTCAGAGCCTTTTATACACTGAAGTTGGACTAGCTGATATATAATGATGTGCTACGTGATCGCTAGCAACACACCTATGTTTGCATAACATAAACACAGTGAAGCTGGAGGATGAATGCTAACTTTTTTCCACTCAATGAAAGTTAATGTGGGGGTTCCCGATGGTTAGGGACAAATGCATTCGCATGTCAAGATACTGTAAACGGACCAAACTTCAGTCAGGAGAACAGCTGAGATAATCCATCCACAATACGAGGTTAGTCATTAATATAGTGCAACAACATGGGAATAGAGCAGCTGCGAGAGAATTCAACAATAATGAATCAATGGGACGTGTTAAATATCAAGACTTCACCGAGTTCTTTCGATTCCTCATAGGCATCTAATGGAAGACAACACACTGCTCAGTAGACCATTTTACACTTTTATTACGTCCAAAAGGGAGATGCGTCCTGCATGACACTCTGCCACGAATCTCCAAATGGCGGTGTGCGCTTAACAGTTTTATTACAAGCTGTGTCACTCTAGTCTAAACCACAGTATTCCAGTACATTTCCACTGAGAGATGATTCCCAGTTATCTACTTCTACAGACAAGCGTGGGCGAGAGTCTCCAACATTCTACCACTAAAGGACACGTAGTTTAATGCCTTTATTATCAGGGCCGTGTCCACTTAATACTACACTATACAGTTATATGACATTTTGGTTCATATAAAGCATAGTATTGAGGCGCTTCAGGTAATTTTCATTTTCACATTTCACATACGGAAGTGGAGGAAGCAAGAAGAATGAGTTGAGTAAAGTTTGAGTTATCTTTTATTTTTTTTCTTTCTTTCTTTTTTTTTTAAACCTGTCCCGTTTGGTTCTTTTGCCATCAGAATTATTGTCTAAAGGCGAAGAAAGATGCCCAACGGATTTACTTTACCAAATGGACCATCCCAGCCTTGCCGTAATGGTCCATTTGATTCACCTTTTATTGTTTATTTTATTTTCACTTGCTGAATACGGGACAGACTTGACTGGTGGAAAGAAAGGGGAGAAAGAAAGAGGGAAAGAAAAACAGCTGAGAAGAGGGACGGGGAAAAAGGGCAAAAACCAAAAACCAACAGAATAAGCAGACAAAAAATACATATCGATCACCTGGATCACCTGTTGAGAAAGAAAAAAGAAAGCAAGCAGAAGAAAACGAGAGTAATAAACAACATCACAATGATATATGGGAATATGACAGTAAATACTAAATATTAAACATTATTGTGCAGCACGTGAGATCGACAGCGCACAGTGTGCTTTGAGGTAGGAGCCAAAAAGGGTGTAGTTTGTGTGTGTGATCACCCGTGTGTGCACCTGTGAGCATGAACGCGCTTGTTTTTAAAAGGTTCCTTCATGTAATGATCTGCTAGAGGGTGTGGGGGCCACTGCCCCGTCCTCCAGGGCATGAAGCAGGTATGGAGGAGATCAAAACTCCAGACATCCAGAGGCCCCAGAACACAAGAGACCAAGGAAGACCAACAGAGGGGCAGCCGCGCCACTATCCCAGAAAGAGCTGAGGAGAGTCCCAGATGAGGGGTCACTCAGCAGCCGCGGAGCAGAAGCCGGGGGGGGGTTGCAGTGACGTGCCCGTGAGCTCCGCCGGCAGCCAGCTGTGCCTGAGTGACCGAGCCCCGGGCCGAGAGGCCAAGGGCACCCCATCCCCGAAGTGGCCCGAGCGAGCCCCAGGCTCCAGGCCCCGATAAGCAGCCGCCAAGGAGTGAGCCGGTGGGTACCTGGGCGCCCACCCCCGGACACAAAGAACCACCAACGCACCGATGTCTGAGGGCGTCTGCCACCGGCAGGGGAAGTGGTGGGGGAGATGGGCCTCCAAACCTTGGAGGGCCTGAGATGTCCCCAGAGAGGTGGCGTCTGATACCCAACCTGACATATAGACACAGACAAACAGGCACACACAGATACAAACATCTATTCCCACCCTCATGCTCTCATATACAATTACTCAACACTCACCCAACGTGGAGACAGACATAGAGAGACACTGTACACACAATCACACTCCCCAAGCGTACTCTAAGCCCCGGGTCTAGGTACCCTTGCCCCTGGAGGGGGAAACTGCGCCCAGACCCAGGTGGTGTTACCCTTTTCCCTGCGGTGGGGAGAAGCAGACCGCCCCGACTCCGCAGCAGCAGGGAGGCCCCACATTCCAGACCCCAGTCGGACGGCCAACTCCTCCTCCTAGCCCCCCCGCTCCAGCAGGCCGCAGAGAACGGGGGTGTAGGAAGACTCCAAACCTCCCTCCACCCGCTCATATGTAGTGTTGATGTATGTGTGTTCTAAGGTGCATTTAAAACCCAGGAGGGCATGGAGCTACCTGCCAGAGCAGCAGGTAAGCGTATAGCCCCTCCTGCTAGCCCTCAATGTCTACGTGTATTTAAAATTGAGAGGTGGGCAACGACGCCAGGGGTGAGGTGTACACCCTGATGGTAATTTGGAATCCGTGTAGCGTGCCCACCCCCAAGATCCTATATGTATGTGTAATGAGAGTGTGAGTAATGTGAATGTCTAAGTTGTGGGATAAAATTGAGGCGGAGGCAGCCAGAAGGGGACAGAGGGGGGGATGTCTCCTCTGCACCCTGGTGACACACCCCTACCCCAAGGCCCTGCATGTGTGGGTGATTGTGGTGGAGCGGGAAGAGGGAGGCAGCTGGAGATGGGGAGGGAAGGAAGGGAGGGGCAAGTGACCCCTCCCTGGGGCCAGCTCCCCCGCTGACCCCAGTAGGCACCCCCATACTCTGCAACCCGCCAGGGAAAGGGGGCCCAGGCCCATCCGGACCGGGGCCCAGTGCAGCAACGCCGCCCGGCCCCACAGAGCCCGGGACAGTCCACCTGACCCCACCACAGAGAAAACTGCACCCACCCCATCATCCACTCATCTTCCAGACTACACAAGACAATAGACGCCCAGGCTGAGATCTTCCTCCACCTCTCCTGTATCTCCCCCTCCTGCAGAGAGAGTTCCTGAAGAGAGGAAATCTCCTGCAGGATTTGACAACCTCCCCCACCAGTTGAAGAGCCCCCCAGGTGGTTCGATGCACAGGCGGCACCCTGCGCCAGGACTGGGCCCCATACACCCACCCGCCCACAACCCGGCAACACACCAACCAGGACCCAAGCCCCTGAGGCTTGGCCAGGGCCCCAGCCCAGAGACGGAGTGCCCCCAGAACCTCACGCCCATCCCGGACCCACCCAGGGGCAGCCAGGCTACCAGGTCAGTAACCCACGTCCGTCAGCACAGACCCTCCCTAGCCCTGCTGCACGCAGCCACGAGGAAACCGTCACCTAAGAGCCAACAGAGCCCCTAATTGGCCATGACCGTTACCCCGGGTTGAGCCCCCAAGGAAGATGCTCCCGGGGAACCCCCTGATGCCCTAAGCCTGTCCCTACCCCCACACCAATCACAACAGTGAAGGTGGGACCAAACTAAGACCCCCACCCCACTAGGTGATGGAGCTGATCGAAGGAGCCCAGAGCAATTGATCTGATGTGGTGGCAGAGGCTGTATCAAGACTAATGTAATCTAATAGATAATTTCTATATTGGTTAGAATTAAGATTATTTTTATTTTTCCAGTTCATGAGGACTGTTTTCTTGGCTATGCATAGGGCAGTGAAAACCATATGGGCTATATTCTTTTCCGGAGTGACATTATCTAAGCTGCCCAACAAACATACTAAAGGGGAAGTTGGAATGTTACATTTCAGACACTTTGATAAGTCTTCACATATCTCGCGCCAAAACTTCTGAACTGGTGGACAGAACCAAAGAGCGTGGATATAATTGTCCGGTGAATTGGTTTGGCAGTGTGAGCAGTTGTTGGTAGACGTAAAGCCCATCTTGAACATCCGATGGCCTGTATAGTGCACTCTATGTAGTATTTTGTATTGAATTAATTGAAGACTGGTATTTCTAATTAGATGAAAGGTTTTTAAGCAAATCTGAGACCAGAAGTTTTGGTCTAAGTTAACTGATAAATCCGCTTCCCATTTTGCAATAGGAAGTGATATTGATTCATCTGTTTTAGAAAGCATTCTGTATATTTTGGATAGTAATTTGGGGGTTTTAAGAGTAAGAAATTGAACCACACTTGGTGGCGTTTGTAGTTCAACTTGACCCGGTTTAAATCTCTTTTTTATTATGGATTTAATTTGTTGATATTCTAAAAATCTTTCTTGTTGATCCCATATTGTGTAACTAGTCTGTCAAATGAAATAAATTCTGTTCCTTCTAGTATATGTTCTAAGTATTTGATTCCTTTACTACTCCAATCTGAAAAGTTTATCATATTATTGTTTTGTAATATGTCAGGGTTGTTCCAGATAGGTGTACGTTTGCATGGGATTAATGAAGACTCTGTCAACTTCAGAAACTCCCACCACACTGTCAGAGAAGAGCTGATGTTGATGCTTTTGAAGCATTCATGTCGTTGGATGTTTGAGCTGATAAATGGTAGATCTGAAATCTCTAGATTATTGCAAAGTGCTTGTTCTACATCTAGCCAAGGTTCATCTAAGAGAGTATGTTTTTGCCATCCTGAGATAAACTGAAGCCTGTTGGCTAAGAAGTAGTGCTGAAAGTTAGGTAGTTCTAATCCTCCTTTATCCTTGGTCTTTTGTAGTGTTTTTAAGCTTATACGTGGGGGCTTATTTTTCCAAAGGAATTTGGACATATATGAATCTAGAGATCTGAACCAATCTTGCGGCGGTTTAGTTGGGATCATTGAGAATAAATAATTTATTTTTGGTAATACCATCATTTTTATAGCGGCAACCCTTCCCATGAGTGATATGGGTAGACATTTCCACCTAGCCAGATCACCTTCTACCTTCTTTAAAAGTGGGATATGGTTTAATTTAGTTAGATCTGCAAGCTTGGGAGATACATTAATACCTAAATATTTATATTTCCCGATTGCAGTGGAGTAGAAGAGGAATTATGGAAGGAGCAATTAATCGGAAGGACTGTAGATTTTGACCAGTTAATTGAGTAATCTGATATTCTTGCAAAAGAGTTTATCAGTTCAATCACCCCAGAGATATTGGTTTGTGAATTTTGGAGAAAGAGTAACACATCATCCGCATAAAGGCTGATTTTATATTCCACGTTCTTGCATTTTATGCCCTTAATTACTGAATTCTGTCTAATTGCTGCTGCTAGTGGTTCGATAAAAATTGCAAACAGTGAAGGGGAGAGTGGGCATCCCTGCCTGGTGCCCCTCAGGAGACAGAAGCTGGAGGATGTCTGGTCATTTGTTCTCACACAAGCTGTTGGGGAATTATATAATATTTTTAACCAGTTGATGAAAGAAGATCCAAAACCAAATTTGTGTAAAGTTGCAAATAGAAATTTCCAGTTAACTCTGTCAAACGCTTTTTCTGCATCTAAAGAAAATATTGTAGTTTCAAGGTTTTTACTGTATGAGTAGTCTATCAAATTAAGTAATCTACGTGTATTTGTTGATGAGTGCCTACCTTTTATGAAACCAGTTTGGTCAGGATGAATTAAGAGGGGGGTTATTTTCTCTAATCTCTTTGAGAGAGCTTTGCAGATTATTTTGAGGTCTACATTTATAAGGGATATTGGACGATAGCTTGAGGGATATACAGGGTCTTTGCCTGGTTTTAGTAAGAGATTAATGTTTGCAGAATTCATATTTGATGGAAGTCTGCCATTTTCTTTGATTTCCAACAACGTTCTGTATAAAACTGGTGCTAGAATCGTCCAGAATTTTTTGTAGAATTCTGCAGGAAAGCCATCTGGGCCTGGAGCCTTATTATTGGGCATACTTATCAGGGCTTCCTGGAGTTCACCTGGTGTCAGTGGCGAATCTAGTGCCATTGCTTGAGTGTCTAATAATTTTGGGAGAGTTATGTTGTCTAAAAACTGATCAATTTCCTTTTTAGATGAGTTTATTTGTGGTGAATACAACGTTTTATAGAAATCCCTGAAAATGTTGTTTATTTGTTTCGGGTCATATACTGTGTTCCCAGATGAATCTTGAACAGCACATATAGTTGTTTTTTCTTTATTTATTTTTAGCTGGTTTGCTAGAAATTGACCGGATTTATTACTATGTTCATAATTTTGTAAGCGTAGTCTTTGTACTAAGAATTTTGTTTTTTTATCAATTATCTCATTTAATTCTAGTTTTGTTTTGCGTATTTTGTTCAATGTTTCCTGATCTTGGTGGTACGCGTAGGCTTCTTCTAGGGATTTGATGGTTTTTTCTAATTCCTGAATATTTTTGTTTTCTTCTTTCTTTTTATGTGATGAGAAAGAAATTATTTTACCTCTCATCACAGCTTTCCCTGCTTCCCATAGAACAGAAGCTGATGTTCCGGGAGTGTCATTAAAGTCTAAATATGAAGTCCACTCTTTTTTAAAATATTTAATAAAGTCTTCATCTTTAAGCAGTGATGTATTAAATCTCCAGTTTTTACTTGGCGTAGTATTATTCTTGTGCATTAGTGTTAAAGATACAGGAGCATGATCGCTGACAGCTATAGGATGAATCTCAGTGTCTGAAATGTCACTCAGCAGTGAGCTGCTGACCAAAAAATAATCCAGACGAGAGTAGGAGTGATGAACATGTGAGAAGAAAGAATATTCCTTACTGTTGGGGTGAAGGGAGCGCCATGCATCGCAAAGACCAAAGTCACTCATATACTGTTTGATTATATTTGTGGACTGCCAATTACGCTGAGTTCCTGCTGTATTGAGCCTATCCATTTCTTCATTTAGTCCAAGGTTGAGGTCGCCTCCAAGAACAAGTGTGCCATCTAAGTGTTCAGAGAGTGCACTGAAAAAACTGTGAAAAAATGAGGGATCATCAACATTTGGACCATATACACTTACAATACATAGCTTTTTATCACATATAGATAGTTTAATGATTAAGAATCTGCCCTCTGGATCTATAACTGTATCGAGTACTGTGAAATTAATATTTTTATGTATTAAAATTGCTACTCCCCTTTGTCTAGAATTATAACAAGCTGAGAACACATTAGGAAACTCAGGTGTTTTAAGTTCATTCGAACCTTTAAGAGGTCTGTGGGTCTCTTGTAAAAGGACAACATCTGCCTGTAGTTTTTTGAGTTGGTTAAATATTTTTAACCTCTTTTCTCTGGAGCCAGCTCCATTTACATTCCATGTAACGAATCTTAGTTCACCCATAGATATGTTTGTATAACTAGGGGTGTATGCTGTGTGTGTGGCTTAGACAGGTGGAGAGAATACATCACCAGTTCATAAATAAAGAGAGGGAGAGAGAGAAAAAATGCGTGGCGAGATGCTCCCTGAGTCTGATTATGTGTGTGCATATTTACTAATATGAGTAGTACGCTTGACTTAAGTGTGTGTATCCTATACTGTGTGCGCTGTCTGTCTGATGTAAATGTGCTGCCGTTGAGCGCATGATTGTGTGTGATCGTGCTGTGCATATGTGTCGAAATAAAGTTTGTGGATGAGTCTGGAAGCAGGTGATCGAAGCAGTGAAAGAAATAAAAGAAACCAAGTACAAGGGTGAGCAGCATAAAAACAGGAGGGGGAAAAAGAGAGAAAAAAAACGAGAAGGAGAGAAGAACAATAGCAAAAAAACCAAAAAAAAACAAACAAACAAACCCGGAAACATTCCAATCATACCGTTGACGGAGAGTGACGGTGTTAATTCTGCTATGAAATTAAGATGAGCCGATTTGATACTGGTAAGTTAAACAGATGTTAATGTTAAGTTAATGCAAGTTAGTGTGCGTGGATAGGGAAAGGGTGTAGCGGATTCTTATCTGGTGTGAAGTTAATACAGCCACGGAGTGATGTCGGGGTCGCGGTGGAGTTGTCCGTCCACGTACAGCCGGTCCACAGCGATGACAGCGCGGGAGCCCTTCTGGATGAAGCTGCGTCGGATTGGGAACAGGACCCTGCGTCGTTCCAGGATCTCTTTGGGGAACTGGTCGTTCACGCTGAAGTCCGTTCCTTTTAATTCCCTCCCGCGGCTTTTCACCTGTTCCTTTTGTTTGAAGTGGCCAAATTTGGCCACAATAGGACGTGGTCTCCCGGCGTTTGAGTTATCTTACTGTTTTGTTTTGCTTAATGTGCCTTATAATCCGGTGCACCTTATGTATGAAAATGGACCCGTTCATCGACAGTGCGCCTTATGATCCGATGCGCCTTGTGGTTAGAAAATTTCGGTAAGGTATTTCTATTCAACTGTGCATGAAAATTATTGTCTCCTTGTAGAAGCAGCAGCCTTTGAAGGACCAGGCTCCCTGAAGAGGATGCGGGACACTATTGAGAGACATGTAGAGTCAAAGAAGTACATGTTTGAAGAGGCAAAAAATGCCATGTTGGAGCAGTTGAACGATTTGAAGGTTTAATTTATATCTTGTCCAGTTATTCTTGGATTCAATAGTTGCCTCTGTAAAAAGTAACAAAGGTTTTGATGATAAATTAGGAAACCGTCCTGAGGACACTGAAGGAAACCATGAAGGAATCCATTGAACACTCACTCAAGACTGAGGCCTGCTCACTGCCAGGTAAACAGAATATATAAAGTATTAGGACTCCTCTCAATACAAACACTAACAATAAATATTTAATGAATACAAATACTTTGTTTTTAGATGTTTTGGAATATCTTGAGATGGTGAAGAAACGCTGTGATGAACTTAATGGGGGTCAAGATGAAAAAAAGTAACCACACTGGGTAAATCTTAAAATGTCACAAATTGTTTAAAAGGCTTTGATCATGAACTATTTTTCTGATTATTTTGAACAATGTTTTTTTTAGTGCTGTTAGCATTAATCACGTTAATACGCGGTCATCAAAGTTAACGCAATAAACATTTTTAATGCACTCAACCCATCTGTAGCACAGAATAGACAAACTTCGGACAAACTGCCCGAAATGCATTGACAGAGACATTCCAAGGATTTTGAGTCAGTCTGCGCTCCAGATGAGTTAATTATTAATCGTGTTAGTCGTGATGATGGCGTTAAAGAGTTTTAAGCTGCATGAACGCGCTAATGCCGAGTAACCCCTCACAAGGACTAATCTTCGTTAACTCGTTGACAGGGATTTGCCAATTTTGACGTGTTAACACGGATCAGTTCACTTTAACGAGATTAACGGTGACAGCACTAGTTTTTATTTAAATATAACTGATCCATCCAGCAGCCATTTGTTATTTGCGCCACAGAAACAGCTGAGGCCTGATAACCCACAGGACATCCCTGAGGAAACACTGATTAGAGACACGAGGTCTTTACATATTATCACAGTAATATTTGTTTTGCTCTCTTTTAATGTTGTGTTGATGTGTACTTTTGACTTTTAATTAATTTTATACAAAAAGCATTTTGAATATTATAGATGTCAATTAAAACTGCTAATATTAAGGTATTAATCACGAGGGTCTAAATCATGTTTTGATTTCTTTCTTTTTAAAAATTTGTAGTAGTTTTTAATCACTTATAGCAGAGTGTGAAGAAATGTAATGCATTCCCCATTTAAACCTGAGATTTATGGTTTTAATTGTAAGAGTCTGAGATTACAGTTTCCAAACGCGTTTTGATTGTGTTGCTTGTTTTAAATATCATAATTTAATGTTTTAAGTTGATGTGTATACTGTGGGTTCATTGGGACGGGAACATTTATTTTAATGTAAGTGTTTATCAGTTAAACACTGAGCCTTATCCAGCACCGAAAAGGTACCAATTTTACATCACAGTTCTAATGACAAATACTTGTTTGTTGCAGTTATACAATATGTGTACATGACAAATAGTGAGAAATAGGTGTAAGTAAAGCTGTAGGAAATCATCAGCTACTTCTGTCATCTCCCTGCCATTTAGATTTTTCTGGGTTTGGAATTATTGGTGAATATATTACAGTTTGAGTTTAGGTTCAGGGTTGTTTCTTTGTTATTTTTTGTTATGTTAAATGTTTAACATTTTAATTACTTCTGTGCATATTGTTAAATTCCTGTTTTGATTTTTGTCGTCAGTAAAAAAATCAAAACAGGAAGAAATAAAATCTCCACCCACCAGACTTTATTTCTTCCTGAAACAGTTCATTCACATTTAGCATTTACTGTCATGTTTCCTGTAACCTTATTTTAGTAATGTCATTACAAAAAATGACTTTGTTGATTTTTAAAAATGCTCAGGAAAGGTACTAAAGTGCTTCCTTTATTACCTCCTTTAACATACAGGATTAGGACACTGGTGAAACAAAAATATTTACATCTCATAATTTTAAGTGAGAGACCATGCAGGTGTTGAAGAAAAAGATTAACAACACTGAGATTGTGGCATAGAGCATTTAAATGTTAATTAATCCAGCACACTGTGATGCAGCTAGTATATCATTTAGCTTTCTTGCTTCCTTATCTGTACTGATTCTAAAAGAATGCATGTATTTGATATTGTATACTGTTCAATAAATCTTACGTGCAAGCAAAGATTTATTGTAATCATTAGATAGAAACATATTTTTTCTAACCCAGATCTTTTTACCCTAAAACCACCAAAAATTGCATTGCATGACCAACATACAGTGGTGTGAAAAAGTGTTTGCTCCCTTCCAGATTTACTATTTTTGTGTTTGTCACACTTCAGTGTTTGAGAACAGCAAACAAATTTAAAAATCAAACAAAAATAATACTAGTAAACACAAAATGGAGTTTCTAAATGAAGGTCCCAAAAGGTTGATTCTGTTCATCTGGACGAAGCGTCAGAGGGAGAAACATTCCTTCACTTATCCAAGTGACTTCTTCAGTCTCAGCTGACTGCAGGTTTCCCCGACCTTATAAACAGCACATTTGCACAACGACTGAAACCAGCCCACTGAATAAACAATGGGCCGCGAGGTCAGGTCCTTGACCATTAATATGCAAATTGTCATGACCATTGATTATTCAATTCAATTCAATTTTATTTATATAGCGCCAAATCACAACAAAAGTCGCCTCAAGGCGCTTTATATTGTACAGTAGATAGCACAATAATAAATACAGAGAAAAACCCAACAATCATATGACCCCCTATGAGCAAGCACTTTGGCGACAGTGGGAAGGAAAAACTCCCTTTTAACAGGAAGAAACCTCCGGCAGAACCAGGCTCAGGGAGGGGCGGCCATCTGCTGCGACCGGTTGGGGTGAAAGAAGGAAAACAGGATGAAAGACATGCTGTGGAAGAGAGACAGAGATTAATAACAGATATGATTCGATGCAGAGAGGTCTATTAGCACATAGTGAGTGAGAAAGGTGACTGGAAGGGAAAAACTCAATGCATCATGGGAATCCCCGGCAGCCTACGTCTATTGCAGCATAACTAAGGGAGGATTCAGGGTCACCTGGTCCAGCCCTAACTATATGCTTTAGCAAAAAGGAAAGTTTTAAGCCTAATCTTGAAAGTAGAGATAGTGTCTGTCTCCCGAATCCAAACTGGAAGTTGGTTCCACAGAAGAGGGGCCTGAAAACTGAAGGCTCTGCCTCCCATTCTACTTTTAAATACTCTAGGAACAACAAGTAGGCCTGCAGTGCAAGAGCGAAGTGCTCTAATAGGGTGATATGGTACTACAAGGTCATTAAGATAAGATGGGGCCTGATTATTTAAGACCTTGTATGTGAGGAGCAGGATTTTGAATTCAATTCTGGATTTAACAGGAAGCCAATGAAGGGAAGCCAAAACAGGAGAAATATGCTCTCTCTTTCTAGTCCCTGTCAGTACTCTTGCTGCAGCATTTTGGATTAGCTGAAGGCTTTTCAGCGAGTTTTTAGGACATCCTGATAATAGTGAATTACAGTAGTCCAGCCTGGAAGTAATAAATGCATGAACTAGTTTTTCAGCATCACTCTGAGACAGGATATTTCTAATTTTAGAGATGTTGCGCAAATGGAAGAAAGCAGTCTTACATATTTGTTTAATATGTGCGTTGAAGGACATGTCCTGGTCAAAAATGACTCCAAGGTTTCTCACAGTGTTACTGGAGGCCAAGGTAATGCCATCCAGAGTAAGAATCTGCTTAGATACCATATTTCTAAGATTTTCAGGGCCGAGTACAATAACCTCAGTTTTATCTGAATTAAGAAGCAGAAAGTTAGCGGCCATCCAGGTCTTTATGTCTTTAAGACATTCCTGCAGTTTAACTAATTGGTGTGTGTTACCTGGCTTCATGGATAGATAGAGCTGCGTGTCATCTGCATAGCAGTGAAAATTTATGCTATGTCTTCTAATGATGTTGCCTAGGGGAAGCATGTATAATGTAAATAGAATTGGTCCTAGCACTGAACCCTGTGGAACACCATAATTGACCTTAGTGTGTGAAGAGGACTCTCCATTTACATGTACAAATTGGAGTCTATTAGATAGATATGATACAAACCACTGCAGTGCAGTACCTGTAATACCTACAGCATGTTCTAATCGCTCTAATAGGATATTATGGTCAACAGTATCGAATGCAGCACTGAGGTCTAGCAGGACAAGCACAGAGATGAGTCCACTGTCAGAGGCCATAAGAAGATCATTTGTAACCTTCACTAAAGCTGTTTCTGTGCTGTGATGAGCTCTGAAACCTGACTGAAACGCTTCAAATAAGCCATTCCTCTGCAGATGATCAGTTAGCTGTTTGACAACTACTCTTTCAAGGATTTTTGATATGAAAGGAAGGTTGGAGATTGGCCTATAATTAGTTAAGACTGCTGGGTCTAGAGATGGCTTTTTAAGTAAAGGTTTAACTACAGCCACCTTGAAGGCCTGTGGTACATAGCCGATTATTAGAGATAGGTTGATCATATTTAAGATTGAAGCATTAATTAATGGCAGGACTTCTTTGAGCAGTTTTGTAGGAATGGGGTCTAAAAGACACGTTGATGGTTTGGAGGAATTAATTATTGAAGTTAACTCAGAAAGATCAATTGGAGAAAAAGAGTCTAACTTAACATCAATGGTACTAAGAGTAGCTGTAGATAATATTACATCTGTGGGATGATTATTGGTAATTTTTTCTCTAATGATAAAAATTTTATTTGTGAAGAAGTTCATGAAGTCATTACTAGTTAACGTTAAAGGGATGGTTGGCTCAGTAGAGCTCTGACTTTTTGTCAGCCTGGCTACAGTGCTGAAGAGAAACCTGGGGTTGTTCTTATTTTCTTCAATCAGTGACGAATAGTAAGATGTTCTGGCTTTGCGGAGGGCTTTCTTATAAAGCAGCAAACTATTTCTCCAGGCTAAATGATGATCCTCTAAATTTGTGACACGCCATTTCCTCTCCAGCTTACGAGTTATCTGCTTTAGGCTACGTGTTTGAGAATTATACCACGGAGTCAGGGACTTTGGATTTGAGGCCTTAGTTTTCACAGGAGCTACAGTATCCAGAGTCGTACGTAGTGAGGAGGTAAAATTATTAACAAGATAATCGACCTCTGTTGGAGTAGCGTTCAGATAGCTGCTCTGCTCTATGTTGGTACAGGGCATTGAAGATGATAACAGTGGGTGGATTATATTCTTAAACTTAGTTACAGCACTTTCAGAAAGACATCTACTTTGATAAAGTCTACTCTCCACTGCTGTGTAATCAATTATTGTAAATGTAAATGTTATCAGGAAATGATCAGACAGCAGAGGGTTTTCAGGAAACACTGTTAAATGTTCAGTTTCTATGCCATATGTTAAAACAAGATCTAGAGTGTGATTAAAGTGGTGGGTGGGTTCTTTTACATTTTGAGAGAAGCCAATTGAGTCTAATAACAGATTAAATGCGATGTTGAGGCTGTCATTTTTAGCATCTACATGGATGTTAAAATCACCCACAATAATTATTTTATCTGAGCTGAGCACTAAATCAGATAAAAAGTCTGAGAAATCAGAGAGAAACTCTGTGTAAGGCCCAGGTGGACGATAGATGATAACAAGTAAGACTGGTTTCTGAGTTTTACAGCTGGGGTGGACAAGGTTAAGCATCAGGCTTTCAAATGAATTAAAAGTCTGTCTTGGTCTTTCGTTAATTAATAGGCTGGTGTGAAAAATTGCTGCCACACCGCCCCCTCGGCCTGTGCTTCGAGATTTCTGGTAGTTAGAATGACTCGGGGGTGTTGATTCATTTAAACTAACATACTCATCCGGCTGCAACCAGGTTTCTGTAAGGCAGGGTAAATCGATTTGTTGATCAATTATTAAGTCATGTACTAACAGAGACTTGGAGGAGAGAGACCTAATATTTAATAATCCACATTTCACTGTTTTACTCTTTGGTTCAGATGTGGATACTGTATTGTTCTTTCTTTGTGATTTTTTATGTTTAAGTTGTTTATTGCTGGTTTTTGGTTTGTTTTTTGTCTTTTTGGGAGCTGACACAGTCTCAATGGAGATGGGTTTTTGGGGGGGTAGCAGGAGGAGAGAAGCTGCAGAGAGGCGTGTAAGACTGCAACTCTGCTTCCTGGTCCCAACTCTGGATAGTCATATTTTGGGGGGTTTAATAAATTTGTCCATATTTCTAGAAATGAGAGCTGCTCCATCCAAAGTGGGATGGATGCCGTCTCTCCTAACAAGACCAGGTTTCCTCCAGAAGGTTTGCCAATTATCTATGAAGCCCACATCGTTTCTGGGACACCACTCAGACAGCCAGCAATTTAAGGAGAACATGCGGCTAAACATGTCACTCCTGGTCTGATTGGGGAGGGGACCAGAGAAAACTACAGAGTCCGACATTGTTTTGGCAAAGTTACACACCGATTCAATATTGATTTTAGTGACCTCCGATTGGCGTAACCGGGTGTCATTACTGCCGACGTGAATTATGATCTTACTGTATTTACGTTTACCCTTAGCCAGCAGTTTTAAATTTCCTTCAATGTCGCCTGCTCTGGCCCCTGGAAGACAATTGACTATGGTTGCCGGTGTCTCTAGCTTCACATGTCTGAGAACAGAATCACCAATTACCAGAGTTTGACCCCCGGCGGGTGTGTCGCCGAGTGGGGAAAAACGGTTAGACACATGAACAGGTTGGTGGTGTACCTGGGGCTTCAGTTTAAGACTATGCTTCCTCCTCACCGTCACCCAGCCGCCCTCTTTCCCCAGCTGCTTGGGGTCTGCCGGGGAACAGCTAGCGGGGCCTACGCTATCTTCGGCTGCACCAGCTACAGGGGCCTGGCTAGCTACGGGTGAATGAAGGGTGCGAAGCCGAGTCTCCAATTCAGTAATCCTGGCCTCCAGAGCTGCAAATATGCTACATTTATTACAGGTATCATTACTGCTAAAGGAGGCCGAGGAGTAACTAAACATCTGACACAATGAGCAGGAAAGTGCAGGAGGGACAGGTGAAGTAGCCATGGTGCTAACGAGTCGGCTACGAGCTAAGCTAAGCTAGCGAAACAGTAAAGAGACAGTGAGTGAATACTTTGGCTATAAATTAGGTAGTGAGTACACAGAAAGGGTGATTCAGATGAAGCACGTTAAGATTATACTATGAAAAAGGGATGTATCAAAAGATTTAAATTAAATTGCTAAGCAGAAAAGCTACTCAGAAACACCACTGTGTTTGAGCAGGAACAGGAAGTGATACTCTACCACAAAGCGAGCGAACACCAAGTGACAGCGCCCAATTAGTTGCCTTGAGTACCAATCACAGAGTTTGGGAATATCTACAATCACAGCATTGTAAGATGGCGAAAGATGTACCCTTATACCCCCTCCTCCTCCATTCAGAGATGATCTTTGCCTTTTTCACATAAATGCCCTCCTCGACTCCCCATTCAAACCAGCGTTCCTTCCTAAATGCCCTGTTTGAGGATTTAAAATATTAAAGTGTGACAAACATACAAGAAAACAAAAAAGAAAATCAGGTAGGGGAGAAATACGTTTTCACACTACTGTAGTTTTAAACACTACACAAAAATTATTCTACAATTTAAAACTAAAGACATTTTCTGTATATCATTATTTTATTTTTGTCCTTATTATATTTTCTTTATGATGTTTTACATAATCTCAGATTAACCTCTTGTTTGTTTGACAATTACTTATTATTTGACATGAAAACATTGCTTATTTAAGTTGGAGTCTTTTTGTGGTTAAACTTGGTGTTTTACTGCATGGATGAACAGTTGAGGGAGCTAAAAATATTTGGAGAAATGTGCCAAGCCAGTTAAGAAAAACTAATCATCTCTTGACCTTTAAGATTTATCTTGTAAACCTTTCAGACAGGAATGGCCTCTCACTTTAGAGTAAGTAGGCTTTTCACTTCATCACGAGTTCTTCTGTCATCTATCAGGGAAGCAGCCTTTTTTACCACAGGCCTAATCACTTAATGATAACTATGTCCATCCTCTGACGCTTAGCCTTATCAAGGGTTTCAGAATATACCAGCTACCATTGGGCGAGAGGCCAGTCTAAGGCAGATGATAACTACATCATCAACAAAATAAACTCCAGTTTACTTGTTGTGTAAAGCATCTCCAAAGATGACACAACAACTGTTATTTCAAATTATTTTTTAAATATTTCCATCACAAACTATGATAACTGATAACTTTGCACAATTTCATCACACAATGTTGCTGGAAACTTTTTCAATTTTTTTTTCAAATCAACATAAATTAACAGAATTATCCGAGTAGTGATATTTGAGAATGCATGGGAATAAGAAGCAGCACCTCCAAATCTGAGGCCATGGTCCTCAGCTGGAAAAGGGTGGAGTGCCCACTCCAGGTCAGGGACAAGTTCTTGGCCCAAGTGGAGGAATTTAAGTATCTCGGGGTCTTGTTTGTGAGCGATAGGAGAGGGGAGCGGGAGACTGACAGACAGATTGGTGCTGCGGCTGCAGTGATGCGGAAGCTGTACCGATCCATCTTGGTGAAGAGAGAGCTGAGTGTATTGGTGTTAGTCTTTCTCCTGTGCTTCCTTAAAGAAAGAGAAACAGTCTTTTAAAAGATTCATTTCAGCACTTGAAGTTACAAAATGCTAGACCTCGATGTGAACCAGAGGTCTGCTTCACAAAAATGATGAGCCTGTAAGCAGGTATTACAATTTTATACCACAACAAAAACAAGTGTTATTATGACTACTTCTGGGAAACAATGTGTCCGGTTCTGCTGTCTCCCGAGTGGATCTTTTCCCCCATTCTATCCACATCTGACCTTGTCTGCATCTGCTCCTTGTTGGGTTTATCTAGGCACAAACCCTGCTGGAACACGAGACCAACTAACTGCACGACAAAACAAGGCAAGACAGAGCTCTTTGTCTTTGTGGCTCGCGAGGGAAGTCAGTCAAAGTTGAGGAAAAGATTCCTTCACCTGAACTCAACCAACTTCGACTGATTCCTTCGCTACAGCCCTTTTTATTGTCAGCAAGCAATCATTCATGAATATGCAATTACAAATACACGTGACATTCTTAAACAGGCATATCTGAACAACATCAGTGTCTGTATTCTGTGTGTGTGGGTGTGTGTAGGTGCATGTTTGTGTGTGTTTCCAGCCATACTTATACATAGACATACGACCTTTCAATGAACTTAAACTGTATGCAGAAAATCATAAGTAAGTGTCTTACTAAACTATAAAAACAGAAACTTGCAATAGGTCATTTAAAGGTGTAAACTCTTGCACTTTTAAGAAAACGGAATATGGTGCTTTCCAAATGTATAACACAGCTCATCTCTGGACTAAGCTGCACTCTAAATAAAGAAAGCACATTTTGTCAGCACAGACACAGATAAAGGAAATGTTAGAAGGTTTAAAATAAATCCTCTGACTGTCTGGCTTTTTCTTCATAATGATAGCCATATTAGGACACATAAAGGCAATGCTTATATATCTATATATTTTAGCACAAATGACAATATAAGAAATATCAATTCCAACACTCCTTTTCCCAGAAAAAAAATAGAGAAAGAAAAACACCTCGCTCCCTAGCCTTGCTGTATTAATATTAGCTGGCAATTCTCTGCCTATTGATTCTCCTTATTATCTGAGTCCGGGACATTCTGTTCAGACTCCCTTCGCCCAGAATTTTTGCATGTTTGCAAATCCCTCTACAGCTCTTTATGTCAGTCTCAATAATTCAATTCAATCATAGCACTGAATTGATGCTTTTGACCCTCATTACACAGAGTGCCAACTAATTAATGAGCAGAATTGCAATGTGTATATAAGAATCACAATAGCAACTTTATTTAATAATTTTATTCCTAAGTGTAAAAGCGAAGCTCTCAATTTCTCTCAAACGGTCGATCCATGTCCCTACCCTCACCTATGGTCGCAGGCTGTGGGTTATGTCCGAAAGAACGAGATTGTGGATACCTAGAGGCGGAAATAAGCTACCTCCGAAGGGTGGCTGGCCTCTCCCTTCCAGGAGGGGCTCAGAGTAGAGCCACTGCTCCTTCACCTCGAAAAGAGCCAGTTGAGGTGGTTCGGGCATCTGACAAGGATGCCTCCTGGATGAGGTGTTCCGGGCATGTCCCACCAGGAGGAGGCCCCGGTGGAGAGATTGTATCTCTTGACTAGCCTGGGTACGCCTTGGTCTTACCACAGACAAGCTGGAGGAGGTGGCTGGGAAGAGGGAGGTCTGGGCTTCTCTGCTTGGGCTGCTGACCCCACGGCCCGGCCCCACATAAGTGAAAAAAGATGGATGGAGGGATGGATGGATGATGCAGAGGGCAGCTAGATGATTCCTGACAGTGCATCACAGAATATCTTTGTGGAAGTGAAAACTCAACTCAAAGCCTTCTTCTTGAAAGATGGCTGTTTTAACTACAGGAAACTAAAAACCTTTATTTATGTTGACGACAGTAGAAAAAATGAAAAACAAAATTTCTTGCACAGTCTTAGAAAAATGACAGATATTTAACTTTTTTTAAAGCAGTTTGGAGCCATTTTGTTCAAATGTGTGCGAGATCTGTGGCTTACGTTTTCTTTTGGTGTGACAGTGCGGAGATAATGTAGTCAGTGCAATGTAGGATTATATCACTCATTACTATATGCGTATTTTTTGTACATAGAGGAGACAGACGTAGATTATGCAATTATTTGTAAACAGCCACAAACTTGCCTTTTTTAACTTTATATTCACCATGTATTTATAATATATAGCAGTTGTGCCTCTTTTTGAAATGAAATGCATATTATTGTGACATAAAAAACATTTTTTGCATGTAGGCTAAAAATCCAGGCCAACTGGATGAATATGGTTTAGCTGCATCCTGACACAGATTACTATTACTGAGAAAATGAATCATAAAGCTTCATATTACCTCATTTTATTGTGTAATGGTTGATGAGACTTACTCTGTTTAATGTTGCAATGTGTGCAAGTCTGTTGAATATAATACAAATTGATTTGCTCAAGAATGTTTGTATCCTGCTACATAAAAATTATTATAATTAAAGTCTTATTGCTGTAAATATGCCTGGGAAAATCTGTTTGGTCTCCTTCTTTACTCTGGATTTGTGCTGCTATTCAGAGTAGATTAAAAAAATAGTCAATTTCCTAAAAAAAAAAAAAAAAAAGGATGTGTAAATACAGTAAATTATTTTTAGAGATTTTTGAAAAATAAACATAACCACTGTTCATATGTGGCTTTATTACCTTATCATAGGCCAGAATTAAATATCTAAGTAGGATCCTTGTTTGGAACCACGTTTAACGTATTTACTGGGTCATAAAACATCAGTAAAGCAAAGAACAGAAAAGAAACTCATGTCAAAAACTTATGGCTAAGTTATAGTTAGGTTAGTTTAGCTAGGTTATAATTTAACTGTATCATGAATTAAATTCCATGAAAATTTAAATAATTTCAGATTTTATTCTGGACATTGAAGAAAAAAAACAATCTGACATTTTAAATGAAATAAACCATCCTTTAAAAGACGCACACAGCAATGTGGGAGAAAAACATCAGTACTGAATGCTACAAGTGCACAAATATGAAGTCAGCGTGGTGCTGCAGTGAACGCATCAGTTCACACAATATTTCAGAAATACTATTTTATTAAAATGTCTTATATTATTTCTCGGTCTTCAGTCATTTCTGAAACAAAGTCCACACTGAATGCCTGCTGTGCATCTGTGGTTGTGTGAAACTACATTAATGTAACAGCATGCCAGAGTGTAAACAGAGATATTTATCTTTTTTCCTTTTCATTAGGCATTTAAACCAAATACTAAAACACCCTGATACGACTCAGTCAGACTCAGAGTACTATACATTTTATAGTACACTTAGCATAAAGAACGAAACAATGCACGAACTGGTAATTAAAGCCCTTGAAGGAAAACTTAATCATAAACATTAAAATATTGTATTTTCAGGACAACTACATTATGTGACTGTCTGTGTGCAACTTACAGCTATAAGCACTTGATATTAAATATATGCATGCTAAAACATGACAGACAACAAAGGCAGAGTACTTAGGCACAGAAATGTTTTTACGTGTTTTGAATTGAGCTTCTTGTGGCTTACATTTAACTACAGCTACTTATTCTTTCCTTCATCATAACAATCAGCTGTTGAAACTAATTATTTCGGCGAGTAGCAACAGTGACCAACAGAAACCAACAGCGCTGTGATCGTGTTTTTGTGTGTGAATACATTCATGTGAATTTCCAAAGCTAACTGAAGGACAATCATGTGGTTAGCAGCGCTGACTAAAGTTCAGTGGTACAAGGTTTGTATTAAAAGACTAAATATTCAAGTTCACAGGTCGGGGCATGTTGTGTCATGCTTTAGCCCAGCGAGTGTTGCTTCTTCAGGTTCTCCGTGCGCTTCACCCTCTCCTCTGGGGTCTTTCTGTACCAGCTCCTAAGAGAAAAAAGTCACACTGTGATGACTTTAAATACGTCAAAAGCAGGGTGTGCCTGAAGACTGCTGTTTTCATGAATATGCGATTCAGCCAATTGGTGTTTTATAAAAAGTGTTTTACAATCTGTAGCAGTACAGACTCACCCCTGACGGTTAAGCTGTCCTGGGACAGAGGCATTTTGTCCTTGGCTTGGCTTCAAGACTCTAGGAAAGGAATAATGAATTTATCTAAACAACGTCTAAGGACAAAAATCTAGTAATTACATAGAGGGAAACACAAAATGAATTAAAAAATAATAAAATCCCACAGATGTGTCTCACACCTGTTGGTAGTGGGGCTTTTTGGCTTCTGCTGCATCTTCCTAGTCTGTGCTGGAGATTCACCAACCCTAAAGAAGTACCACATACACCACTGATCACTGGATCTCAACAGCATGAACGTAAAACACGTGTTTTCATTTCTTGTCTTACTTCTTTTTCCTGTCCAAAGACCTCTGTGTGGCAGCAGAAAGAGCCACTCTCTCTTTGGGGCACTTGGCTTTCTCCTATAGGAGTGAATGTAGTTTATAGTTTATAAAAAAAAAACAAAGAATACTGAAAAAGTCAAAGATAGTCACAAACCAATTTCTTAAAATGATATATTAATCACTGCTTTTTTGAGAAGGTGCTATATTACAAACAATGCATTAATAACAACAAGATAAGCCACGAGTGTCTGGATTAACCTTCCCAGACACAGAAAGCATGGCTTCATAAAACTTTCTCCAGTGTTTGAACAAACTAAAGCTTAGTTTATAGGCTCTAGAAGAACAGAGGGATATTCTCAGTGACAATAACGGTCACCTTCTCTTGATTAAATCTGGATACTTGATTATTTACTTGACTGTGTTCATGTTACCATGTCTCGTAGCTTCCTCTCCACACGGAGCTCTCTGTCCTGCTGCAGTAATGCTAAGCGATCCTCCAAAGGCATTTCAAAGAAGATGTCATGGATGTCATACAGGGCTGCACGTAACTGAGGGAACAACAAACAAGGAGAAACATGAATAAAGATGGCCCTCTGCTGGCTATAGAGGTTTAGTACACAGTCATACCTGGGCTCTAACTCTCTCCTGCAGGGCGAGATCTTGTGCTGTGTAGGTGCTTCTCTTCTGTAGAGCTTCAGTTTGAAATGAACGGATGAACTCCTGCGTATCCTTAAGGCACACATATAAATACAGAGAGAGAGTGCACAGTTAGACACAATCAGTCACTAACGTCATAATCTAAAATGAAACTTTCTTACACTCATGTAACCCTTTTATTGTGTATGAAGGCATGAAATTGAACTCACCATGATGGTTTGGCGGAGGTGTTTGACTTTCTCTGTTTTAAGCAGTCTGCGTGTGAGGAAGCCGCGAGTGATAGCACCAGTTCTGCAAAATGCTTTCTGCTGATCTGCTGTCAGAACCTGGGAGAATGTAAAGAAGAACATGGAGAAAATGTGAGATATTAAGATAAATGATATCAGTCTGCACATACATACACATTTTCTGATTTAATGGACAAGAAATAGACTCAATTATAATAAAAGGTGGCCACAAGACTGCACGCTAAGAAGACTTTTAGCTTCTATTTGGTCTTTGCTTTGGAGACTTACAACAGTTCACAGCGTTATGGATGTAACAGAGTAAAAGAAATGGTACTTACAATATACATCAGATTTATATACACTTATTATATACACTTTACAGTATATATACTACATATACTTAAAGGTTTAATGAGCTCAGTCAGTATGCTGAAGTTTGGATTTGGCTGCAAATGCTATTCCTGTTTTGCAGTGTTTACACACCAGACTTTGCCTCGCCCGAGGTTTGTTAGCCCCCCACGTGGAACCCCACAGATAAAGAGGAGGCTGAAGACATGGAGAGGATGCACTAGAAGGGACAGGACTGGGCAAACCTGGAGAAAGAAACAGCAGATATTTTAGAATATTAGCATATTGTAGCATATTCCATCAACAAACACTAACATTTTATTTTTTACTAATATTATAGGACACAGAATTTAGAAGGCAAATAACAGACAATAACAATGATCGAAACATTAAAAAGTAATCAGTGTTGTTCTTCAGCGACTAGTCAGTGTGTCTGATCTGTTTCTCTACTCCCTGACTTCATAAGTTGATATCACCTCTAAGCTATATTTGTGCTGATGTGTGAAATGCTGTTTGTATGAAAAACAAACAACAAAATGCACTTCCAGTTTAGTGAGGAAGACACCATCCTTATATTAATAATAAAAAAAAAAATGTCTCTCACTGTCTTGTATATCATTAAGGGACAGCTCTGGTTCATTTAAAAGGTCATTTCACCACCATTTTTTCTGGTAGCCTATGGTAGTAACCCTCCATTCAAATCATTTTAAGATCTGAAGAATAGTCTGGAATTGCTTGTGGACCACGGATCAAAACATTTTATGTATATTAATTTGTCTGATATATACAATTCTCTCCACAATTTTAAAAGAAAACGACATAAAGAAAAATTATAAAAGGTATTCAGAAAAATATGAAAGTCTTCCATATCAACCGTTTTGTTGGAGTTTAACATCAGATAGCTCTGTTCCAGTTCCACTGAAAATGTAATTGTTAAATGTCAACAAAAGAATAAAATAAAATACAAAAATAAAATACCATTTGTTTGTTTATATGAAAGGCGACTCATATAGCTTAGAATATGAAATGAAGTGTTCAGTATTACATTTGGGGCTTCCAAAAAGAGCAGCAGAAAAAGAAAGTTATAAAAGGAACAAAACCTAAATATTTCTCTCGAGTCAGTGAACCATGACACTCATGTATCTTTTGTAAACACTTTTTACAATCTTGAACATAGTAGTTTATTAAAACGATACCTATACTGTATCCAGGTGATCGTTCTGATGGTGTGTGGACAGGACTTAGTCCCGGGCACGAGGGGCTCATGATAGGACGGCAGTCACTCGCAGACCTACGATTCCAGCCACAAGCATCCGCACTTAGAGGGCGCACAGACCCCTGCTCCTTCAGCCTTCTCTCTGTCTCTTCAAGCTCCTAAGCACACCGCACACAACATTATTTGTATTTCACTAATGCTCACAATCTTTTTAAAAAGGCATATAAAACTCAGATGTACAAACACACACACAAAGAAAGCAAAATAAAATATTTGACATTGTAGTTAAACATATTAGGTTTTGGTGTAGCTTTTCATGGTCATTTAAAAAAAACACTTTTTCTGCTCTACTTCTATATAAAATGGTTACTGATGTATTCCATGTGCTGACCAGGTGGAGGCGCTGTTGCTCTTTCTCCTGCTCAGCGAGGAGCAGAGACATCTGCAAAGCATGCTCCTTCTCAAGACGTCTTTGCATGTCCTCCAGAGCCTGCGCTCGCCACTGGGTATCATCTGTTAATAAGCACAAATGCATACAAATAAATCATTTATCTTTTACCATGTCAGAGTTTTACTCACTTAACATAAAATATGTAGAAATCTCAGTGGGAGTTACACAGTTGTAAACATAAAAAAAATTAAAAGGCACTCACCTGTCTTGCGGGCCTGTGCTTCAGCTGCATGTCTGATGACAGTCGGTGTTTTCCTGCCATTGTTTGGCCCCGGAGACTCGTCTGCAGGAGTCACACAGGGCCTCAGCAGAGGCAGTGAAGGATTCTCTACATCATACGACTGGTTTAAAGGGGCTGCAGGTGTGCGCCGACTGGGAGCAAACAGTGTAACTCCTGCCATGAAGCGAGGGAGGCGTTCCTGGCTGCGGTCTATGCGCCCCGCTCCAGAATGGTAGGTATGCAGCTGGCTGTCCATAGTGTGGCAGCGCCGGCGAAAACCTGCAGCCAGGTGATCGCCCATTGAGCTGGGCACCGAGGCACTGACAGGGTTACAGTTCTCCTTCACTGGACTGGTTCCACAGTGGCTGGATCGACGAATGCCACTCTGGCTGATGCCCTCTATTCCCACTGAGCTCCAGTGAGATGGGGACGTTGAAGCATCTCCCCAGTCTGCCACACCAATGGCTTCCTCTGACCGTCCTGGGCTTCGAGCAATAAGGTCTGCTGGGCCGATAGGAAATGAAAAATGGATGTTGCCTGTGGAAACTGGGCGTGGTTTGCGTCTCTGTGGACGAGGACTTATGCTGGTCTCTGGATTGGGGAGACAAGAAAATGGTTCTGGTAGACTAGGTGAGAGGCAGATGGACTTTTGAGGACTAGAGTCACGCAGTACTTGATGCTGGATTTGAGGCGGGCCGACAGGGCTGTGGTGCAGACTGAATCCAAACTGAATGCCTGTGTCCGTCACAGGGCTGCAGCTCTTCTCTTCACTGACAGAGTCAGTCTCAGGTGGGGGAGACTGGGTCATTGCACGGACAGCTTTTGATCCCTGCTGACTCTGCTCTTTCTTCACATACTCCCTTGATCTCTTAAGAAGGCTGTCCAAACTAATGTCCTCTTCCTCGTCCTCTTCCTCCTCCTCCTCCTCACTCTTCTCTTGGGCATCCACCTTCACTTCCTCCGCTGCGTTATAACCATTAAGCACGGGAATCTCAGAGCATGGAGCGGCACAATGACTATTTGTCTGAACCCCAAATCCAGCATGTTTGGGGAGCCCAGGCGAGTCAGTGACCAGAGTGTAGCCGTTGACTGTTGCAGATTTAGAAACTGGCAACTTGTCAACCTCTTCATCTGGCACTTTAAGCACCTGTGAAAGATAAAAAGCAGTATTTCACCAAAGGATTTCACCAAAGCACATGTAACAGCAGCATACAGGCAAATCAAGTCATAATTATGGTCTGTAAATAATTAGCTTATTTGTTGATGTTAGTTTTTTAATGAAAATGTGATTACATGCTTGAGTTTTGGTGTTCCATTGTGAATGATAACAGACAAAATCTTCTGATCACATTTGTTCAAAGACTGGGAATTACGAAAGTAGAGCAAATCTGACACTGAGCAAATGAACAATACCGCTTTGAATCTCGAGCTGTTATGAAAACACGTCATCAGGTAAAAAATAGCACGGCACACTGGGGAAAATGCTAGGCCAGATAACCTGTATTCAACTCTGAGTATGTCACCAGAGACAGTAGGACAGACTGTAATTCACTTTATGTGCTCCATCATGGGACTGGCACACAAACCTATTTAATATATACTATAGGTCAAAAGCCCCCAAACTAAAAGCAGGACACGATGTCAGCATAATAATATTAGCACGAGAGTCCAGCACTTTGCCTACATAACATTATACAACCCCAATTCCATGAAAGTTGGAATGATGGGTAAAAGGTAAATAAAACAAAATGCAATGATTTTCAGATATTCAGATATTTTACTATTTCATCAAAAATATTAGCTCAATTTGAATTTGATAGCAGCACCACACCTAAAAAAAGGTGGGACATGGGACCAAAGGCTGGAAAAGTGAGTGGTGCTAAACAGAAGGAGGAAAGAAGGAGAAACAGTTTACAACTAATTAGGCTCACTGGTCAGTAACAACTAATAACATTAAAAGGTTTAGAGGAAGGTTTTCAGAAAAGCAGGTTAAAGTTCTTGTATGCAAAGAAGAAGCTTTATATGGACATGGTCATTTAAAATAGACTGAGGCAAAGTGGAAAACAATTCTGTGGTCAGACATATTGAAATTTTTCTTGGAAAACATGGACACCACACCTGGACTAAAGAGGCAAGAGACCATCTGGCTTGTTATCAGCGCTCAGTTCAAAAGCCTGCATCTCTCATGATGTATCCAGTTCTTAAAGCAACACACACTCCTATCTATGTATTTTTGGGGACGGTCTTACATATTTTAGCAAGACAATATGCATGATGCGTATAATACAACATTACAGAGTGGTAAACATGGCCCTGTCACAGTTTTTGATTTTGTTATTGCCATCAAAATCAAAATAATCTCTTTTTTTGCTTAAAATGGTAGACCTTCATTTACATTGGACAAAGTGTAGAACTGGGTTTGTACTCACAAAGAATGTTTTGATCTTATTCTAAGTAGGCCTCTCACCCTACCAGATGACACCCAGACCTGTGACCATAGTGTGCAACTGACCTGAGCCTGATCCAGAATGCCCTGAATCCTGGCCAAAAGCTTGTTTCTCTGCTGGTTCTGTCTGTCCACTTCCAGTTGGACCGCCCTCTGTCTGTAGCCACACATCTCGCTCCGCTGCTCTGCATTCAGCTGGAAAATGAAAATACATGCAGTTGCGGCTTTTGTTGTTTGTTTTTCAGCATTTCATTTTCAAAAATACGCATGTTTATTCAGCTAAAAGAGGCACAGTTTTTCACTTTGTACCTAAAAATGTTATTACAGATGAGAAATATACTGGAAGAATTCAGCCTTCTTCCAGTATATTTTGTGTATCTTCTTCTGGATGGAAGAGAGACTGATGCTGGACTCTTCCTGCAAACTTATTTACTCAGCAATCACAAGCAAATGGATTTTTCTGACAAACATCAAACAGCCCTGATGTTCCACTTTCCCACTGTTTCCCTTTGCCAGCTGCTGACCTAACAGGCTGTTCACACAGCAGAGGCTTTGGCTTGTCTTAGCAGTAAATGCAATGGATGCACGAGCAAGCTTACCTAAATGGAGTGCATTTTACAGTTTTATGGCAAGCCAAAAAGTCTCCTGTGAGAAGCTCTGTTGTCATAAAGCAGTTCATATATTCATTCATCAGATTTGCTCACAAAGAGATGTTTCATTCAGTTTAAACTGTGAACTCTCACATGCATCTACATCTTGTGTAATCCATTTAGCATGGGCTCCCAAGCCTGTCTATCTCTTCCTTACCAGAGGCGAAAGCGCAGCTCTTCCATAGAAGTGGATGACAGAGCGAGCCTTCAGGGAACATGATGGCTCGCATGTAGTCTTCTTGAATTTCCCCTCCTCCTGCAATAATGCCAGACTCCGCAGAAAGAACTCCTCATAGCTTTCCATCTCTGGACACCCGCACATCCACACTCTGAGTAGGACACACACACCATGTAGCCTCGTGGCCCAGCTGTTAAATTAAATGGAGAACGAGAGATTAAAAGGGAGGGTCCGTGTGAGGCTGCACTACACTGGGGTTTGACTGACGAGACGAAACCATGTGGGTAAATGTGACAAATCACCTACAACAATAGCCAGTCTGTCTGTCCTCGGTGATTTTATCACACTCATCACATTCCTGCCATTCCTTTGCTTTCTGTCATACTGTGCTGGTGCCTGTCTTCCGTTTCCATGTTTTGTGGAAATGCAAAAGGGACTCGTGTGTCTGATCAATACCGCTTCTATTTCTGAAATGTCTGTCAGCAAATGACAGTAGTCTGCAGACTACTCACAGACAGGTAGGACGTTTGCGCAAGCAGACAGCTCCTGTGTGGATTCGATTAAAACAATGTGCCTTTGCAATAAGCGTGAGTGTCACTGGCTCTGTGCAGCATATCTAATCTATCGGACAGGTTTGAATTCAACCAGCAGGTCCTAATGATGCTGCTGCTGGTCTTCAGCCGCTTAATTACAGTAGCCAATCCACGCTTGTTCTTCCATCCGGCAGAGCAGAGGTGGGGACCGTTTTCTTTGTGTATCTAGTATTACAGAGAAAGCTTAATTTCAGCAGCTTTTATGTTAATATTTAAGCATTATCCAGTTTTGCTGTCTTTGGAAGCTAAAAAAGACGTCTTAGTGCAGATACCCCCTGCAGAATGACAGCGGATACCCGCCGCTTATTCTTACCTACTCAGTGGAGAAACACTAATATCGCCCTCCTGTCTTCCAGCGGGGACTGTCAGACACGGACAGATGTCGCAGGGAAACACAAACTGGAGGCTTTATCGGTGAGCCTCACGTTTCTCTCCTCAATCTCGGTTCGATCATCTTCATCACCATGCTCAACTCTTCCGGGCTCCAACAGCGCCTCCTAGCAACAGCACGCGGGCCACGTTCCAATCTGATCCTCCGAGTAAGTCTCTCGTTCCAATAAGCTCAATGCGACCTGCCCTCTTTTCCCCTTCATTTCTCAATGAATGCAGTAGAATTAGGCTGTAGCCAAGTAGTGCTATTTTATCACACGCTCTTTGTTTTACTATGTTGTTATCTGCTCATAGCCTCGAGTTAATAGTGCTCAAGAGGATAACGAGTTCCTGGCAAATGAGTCTACATAAATATCATTAATATGATCTGCTTGCAGCTATTCTCTGCTGTGTTAAACAAATCTCAATTTAGATTTTTATATATGTATATAATTTATTTATTTATTGTTATGAGTGATTAGACAAATTACTTAATGTGCCAAGTATTAAAAAACAGGATGATCTTGGGGAAAAATAATGTAATTTATGTACCACTCTCCTTTCTGTACATTGTGTTGTGTGTTTTCCAGTCTGAAACTTTATGAATGAATTTATGTGATTTAAGCCCTATTTTAATCGCCCTCTTCTGCAAGACAAGCACTAAATATGAAGTGACAAAACAGGTGCGCCTTCTAGTAATGTGTACAACAAATTGCCCATATTTTACATCCAATTATGTGCATATAAAAGGGGTGGGAGCCAAGAAGATGATCTGTTGTGTGTATTACACAGAATACACTGTCCTCCGAACCACATAAAATACAATATTTTTATGGATTTTACATATGCATTAAAAACTGTAAGACTGCATAGTTCAGTGCATAGGTTGTCACAGCTAAAGGTGAACAGCAAAATCATCAGATGTGTATGCTAATGAATGCAGGACTGATTCATCTGATGTTTTTAGGTGGTAAAACAAAACATAATAATGAGTTTTTCGTTTGGTATAATGCTAGTATTCTTTCTTCACCAAGAAAGCAAAGGAAATTATTTTTGATTTTAGGGCTAGCAAGGCACATCAACAGGTGGCAGTCAGCGGTGACTGTACAGAGGATGTAAAGGAATACAAGTACTTAGGGACAGTGACTGAAGAAAAACTGTGACAGGATTACAGAGAAATAGATTACAATGATTATACTTCAAGAGGAGTTTGAGACAGACATATACTGATTCTTTTTTATTGATCTTTTGCAGAGAGCATTCTAACTTCGTGCTTTATTGCATGGTATTTTTCACTATCTGTAGTTAACAAGAACAAACTGAATAGGATTACAAACATGGACAGAAAGATTGGCGGTCAGCAACAAAAAAGTACGATGCAACTTTGGGAGTCCTGAGTGGTGGGTAAGTGGTGACACATCCTTAGCAATGTGTCACACCTTCTTAGTCGTGAAGACACCTTGCTAACATCATGATAGAAGTACAGGGTACCACTTTTGTAGATATTGTGTGTCCAGGTTCTGGTTCTTATATAGCGCTTGTTTACTCTATCTGAGCACTCAAAGCACTTTATACAACTTGCACATTCACACCCATTTGCACAAGCACTTTTTTTCTATGCTGTTTCTAAGCGATTTATATCAAACATTCACACCTCCAGTGGATGCATCAGAAAGCGACATGGGGTTAGTATCTTGCCCAAGGATATTTGGCATGGAGCAGACCGGGATCGAACCACCAACCTTCCGGTTAGTAGGTTACCTGAGCCACCTGAGTTACAGCCACCCCAAGGTAACTCTGCTGAACACATCCAGCTGATATAACATGGGTGTGATTTGCTCACAGTTGTGCTTTGTTTTTACTATTACAGCACTTTCTTGTCGTTAATGTCTTTATTGTTGTGGTTGTATTTGCCTGGCCTGGGTTTTTAGTGTCCAAAAGAAAAACTACTTTTCTAAAGAAAATATTGAGTCTGCACACTTGTGAGGAAATTGCTTACAGTGCAATAATACATCCTTATGTCTTCCTTTGTGTCCCACTTATATTTTTTTATTTTTTGGAGTTTTGCTTTTTTCTATGAATTTTCTGAAAGAAGTGCATTAGAAATTGTTGTTGGTTTAATGGTTAGTAATATCCAATGGGTCAGTAGACCTTGGTCTAAAATAAGAGGCTGTATGAGGCAAAGGTCAACACCGCATAAGGTATAATTTAAGGACTAGAATAATGGTTTATGGGGGGTTTTCAGTGATTTATTTATTTTACTGATGTCCAGAATTTACAGTAGTAAACAGTAAATGATGCTGCAGTTCTCAGAGATCGTCTCCTGTGTGCACAGGGGAACCTGAATGTATGGGTTGAGCAAAGCGAACGTTTTCCTTGTTGTCCCGAAGTAAAGAATCAATGTCACTTTCAGTAAAAGTGCCTTTAGAATCCTGTCACAAAAGCAAAATGTTAAGAGCAAATTTGTGTAGTTGAAAAACATGAAGTTCACGTTTCACAACTGGCTACTCACTCATTGTCAGCTTACCTCAAAAGTCTGGTGTTTGACCCCCACACATGAGTTGGACTGCTCATAACACAGAGCTATATCCAGATTCTTCGGCTCTTTGTTCACCAGAGCTTCATAGAACTGGTCACGGTGAGACTCTGGATGGCAAATCCAGAATAAGCTTTTGAATACAAGATAAATTACTTGACATGTCTGATCTTACCTTACCTAACAAGAGTCTGCAGGCTGATGTCAGTTTATCCTTAGAGACATGGTGATTGTGAGGTAGAGGCTTCTCACACAACGCCCCACTGATGAGGTTTTTAACCACCGTCTTTCTGCTCTTAAATGGGGCTTCCTTGATGGATTTCTCAAGCTCTGTAAGGTATTTATAGACTGTGACTTGCTTTCCCCTTTCCTTTTGTCTTTAAAAAAAAAAAAATTTATTCTTTGCTGTCCCATTTGTTCAGAATGTGCTACTGGGTTGTCAGTAACCATTAAAACAGCTCTGAGTCAAAATTTATTATTTTCCAACATACCTTGTGCCACTATTAAACAAGTCTCACAGTAGGTGTCTGTTAAAAATAGAACAGTTAACAGAGGCACTCTCCAGCAGAAGCCGAACTACATATTATCTGATGAATGAGGAAACCAAGGTGACTGTAGTGTTTACTTACAGCGATCTATCTCTTCAGGCTGCACAGGAAGAAGGAGGCACACAAACAGCACCAAAATAGCAATTTTCATGGTGACTGTACACCAAACATGTAAACTGTGAACACTGTAGCAGCTATCTGCACACTACGAAGCAGGCAAGAACAAGTCAACTGCGCCCAGGTTCAGCTAACTTCCCTTTCATAAAATGTTGTCATGTGATCACCACCATTCCACAAGTGACAGGTTTCTTGTTTTTCAGGTTTTCATTTTCTAAAAATAATGCCCAGAGTCTGAGTTCTGCTCTGGATAGGGGTCTTTGGGTCTGTAAAGAACACAGTTTAGCATAGGCTTGATAAATGCATGCATCATTAAATGACTATGATGAATTAAGAAGTACAGTACTTTTAATAATGGGTGTGGGTTGGGTGCATTTGTTCATTGTTCATTTGCCATTCATGTTTTTATGATTTTTTTTTTTACAACAACATAAAACAGTAAATTAAATTCTATTAAAAATGAGTTTCAACACTGATAGAAAATGTAAATTTTAAGTCTTTCCATACAGAGACAGGATTAGAAATGAACATATCAAAGGGATGGCTCAGGTAGAACAGACAAAGTTAGGCTGGGTTGGACATGTGCAGAGATGGAATGGTGGATAAAAGATAAGAAAAGTCTGTATTTGTCCCATGGTTGGGAAATTCACATTATCATAGCAGCAAAATGAATACAGCAGGAATACAACAATGGTGAAAAATGTACACTATATGTATATGCAAAAGTTTGCTATTTTCAAATGCCTAATAGCAGCAAAATGGAATATTGCATAGTGCAGTGGTTGAATGTTAATAGTAAGACAGAGAATAGAGCACTGCACAGTCTGATTAAAAAACTACTGCACACTGAGATATATCAGATATATCAGCATATATCAGATATCAGTATATATCAGATCTGATATATCTGACATATTCAGGACAAATGATGTTGAATATGGTGCTGATAGGCAGGAGGAAACGAGAAAGCCACAGAAAACCTCAGAAAAATGTAAAAATAATGCTTCTTTTTACCACATACAACATTAATGGAAAAAAATTTGTCCAATTTTTTAAAAGTTATATGTTGTACTTTTTAGGTAAAAGTTGCAAACTGTGTCACTAACAGTTCACCTTGAAAAAGTTAGTATTAAGCACCGATTTAGTTAATAAGTTACTCAGTAAGTTGCTTGACAAGCTAATTCCTGCAAACTAAACAGGGCAAATCTTTGCTGCTATGTGACAGTTTTACCTTTCTTATCCACTCACGTGGCCACTACGTGACGCTGTTTTAAATCGAAAATCATTCAATGGGCGGTTGAGTGGGCTCCCATATATGGTCGTTTTTACCATATATGGAGTGACGGTGGTGACGCGCGTGCTGCAACGGAAAAAGTGACCGTGTGCGGGAAAGGCGAACGTTAGAGCTGGGTCCACTTTTCGAGAACGTGAAGGTACAACTGTGGAAGCTATAAACCGGCTGCATGAATCAACCATCCACGAGTTTACCGTCAGTAACCCGCAGTTACTCTCAGCTTGTGAGTACAGTCTGCCCTGCTAATGATGTGCGCTGCTTTCGGCGTGCTATCCTCAGCTGTCATGGGAAGCTACACAGATGATCTCCAGTATTAAACTTGCTGTTTTTAATGGTTTCTTTCGTGTTGCATCCCTCTGGTGTTTCGTGTTGTGCGGAATTTTACTGGTGGGAAATATTTAGTCGTAAAAGGAAAATAATAATAATACAAATAATGTATGCACTGTAAGTGACGCCTCCGAGCACTACTGACTCTGTAATAGAGGTGGACATCAGGACAAGCAAGGCTAACTTCTTCTTTTCATTCCGTAATGGTGATTGTTGGCAGTTGGTCCGTGAACTAAACACAGACCAACTGCCTAACGAGGAGCATTCCACGCAGGCGTGGTTTAACCAACACTTCCACAAACCTTTAGCAGAGGTTGAGGGTCCATGTGAAGAAGCGAGAGACTTGATAAGTGTACACTTCCGTTTTCGTAGGAAGTGGCCACACACTCGGACTTTGTTTTGTCTTTTTTGTGTTAAATCCCCTTTATTTTTGCGACAGCCACTTCTGTCTTGCTCATGGGTCCTCCGCACTCACATTTTCTACAAGGTTTTTTTCCTCTCTCTCCTGATCTCAAAAGCGCTTGCACGTTAATAATAATTCATCATTAATAGTTAATGATGAAACCGGAAGTGGATGGGCTTGCTGTTTAGTTTTTGAGCCCACCTTCTGTCGCCCTTTAGGCCAAAACTTACAATAAGATCGTATCGAAAGCTCCTATGAGGTGAATACACTGGCGCTGTTCAGCAGACTGTCCAGCAGATGGCGCCTCTCTAAAGCACGCCTGTTCAGAATGGGGATAGAGATTTTAGGTGTCTGAAATGCCTCTGTGGGAACTTTCTCCTTCAGCTTATCGTCTGCAGAGATAAGACGATGCTGTTGAATGATAAGTGCCACTAGCTTCCAAAACATGCATTATACAGGTAGGCTGTAGTTTTAAAAAATCAAAAGTAAAAGTGCTTGTCGTGCAAAATCGCCTCTTTTTGCACAGTTATTATTTAGCTTTTGAGGTCCTTGAAGATGATGTCTACTTTTTCTTCTATCTAACTCAGACTCCTATCGGACATGATATGAAACTTTGCTGGCTTCATTCAGAAACATAATAATTCTAGGGCATGTTGACACACAAAATTCTATGGCTCTGAACAGCTCTGACGAGAGTAAAACTTATTTACCAACCATTATAAATGGTTACGTAACATGTAGTATAACATCAAGAATTGGACTAAAACTAAAGTATTACACTCTGAAATATGGTGTAGAAGTACAATGTAGCATAAATTTGACATGATAAACTCAAGTAAACTTCTTAGTAAAGTAGTGATATTACTAATCTGTCCTTTTATAGAAGGCTGATCTGTCCTCTGCTGCTCTTTCATGTGGTTTCACCTGGTCGTTTTTGTTTTGGAGTGGGGGATTTTTGTCTTATACAAATTGAGAACCTACAGTGTATATCGTGCAAACCTGACTCTTTGTAGGAATCCCCCTTACAGTAACCTTTCCCTTTTGCTGTGAATTACTGTCTTTTATTTCCTTTCTTTGTCACACGCTTAATTCAACGAGGTTCTTAGCAGTGTAATTACTCATGATCCGGATTTGATTGTAAAGTGGATTGTTTGATTTGGCAGTGTGAGTGACTTTATTGGTAGTGACGACGCTTACGTCTCTGTTACTAACAAATTATTTGTTGGTTTTCTTGCCATATTCTCACTTCTCTTATTCTTTTACCTAAAATGAACCACACCCTTTCACTTTAACTCTGTAGTGTATGAGACTTGTGAAGTACTGAGCTTCATGAGGCTCAATAAAGTAATAAAAATCGCTGATCTTTGATTTGTGCATGTAGAAAGGGTGGTTGGGTTATTTTGTTTAGTTCTGAATATTTTAATAAGTTTATTTCCTTCCATACATTTACAAGCCTCATGCATTTCTTCACTGTCTTTATTACGCCTATGAGGCAAGCTATCAGTGGACCTTCACTTGATAGTATTGGTTTGGGTGAATGATAGATAGATAGATTAGATAAATTCAGCTACAGATATGCAACCATACAGACTCTTTCTTTTAGTCAGGGTGAAATATCCTGAATAGGAAACCCGTGCAGACATGCAGGCTGTTATAAGCAGTGACTTTATGCACTTAATCATTTACTGACTAACACTTTTTTGTGTTGGCATTAGTCACTGTACTGTTTCAACATGACTGAATGCACAAAAACACCTTAATAACTTTGGTGTAATCCTGCTTTAGAGGGTTTGTAGTAACAACACAGCAGCAAGTGCCAGCGTTTCCCTTTTCCTACACAAGTTTGTTAATGGTACATAAAAAAAGACGGGGCTTCTCAAAAGTCTGGTGCTTTTAAATATAATCGTGAAGATCCGCATTTTCTCACTTCCTTCACCAGCCTCGACACGATTGGCTCTTCTTTCCCCCTCCTTTGTGTCACCTGCTCATTTCCACTCTTTCACCCTTCACATGGAGCAAAAAATACAACTGGTGTAATAAAATGTTAAACAATAACTTATATGGAGGTCAGTGAAAATGAGCGAGTCTTATTTTTCTTATTTGATATTTCATATTATAAAATTATTACAAAGAGAGCCTCAGCAGCGCTGTCATAAATGGATTGAGCTTCCTTTAAGCGGCAGGTGTCATGCAGGGATTTCTAGTTGAAACAAAAGCGTGATCTCCGTCAGTGCACGGAGCACCGAGCAGTGGCTCAGCAGATGCCGTTGCAACGCCGCTTTTCCTCCAATAGATTTAAAGTGTGCGCTCTGGCCGACAATGGAGGGTCTGGGAGTGGGAGGATCAGCTCGGCAGCGATCCTTCTGGCTTTGTTACGCCCGGGAAGCCATTTTGGAAATCTGCTTGTTGTGCACTAGCACAGCAGTCTCTCGCCACTTGTAAACTTTGGCGTATTTCTGTGAGAAAATAGCGTTGAAGGATTTGTGGATCCGCAGTCATAAATAACCCTTTTGGGGGTTCCGCGCGTCGGGATGCTGGCAGAAGTTTGCGCATGTTCCCTGATAGTACTGTGTGGATCTTACTCATTTGGATTACGCTCTTAAAGAATAACAACATAAATGGAGCCTAACCACGGGGGCAAGTTGACCTGCTGCTTTAAAAATCATATTAATGTAGAAACTGTTTTTAGTGACTCTGTCTGCATTTTTTTTTTTTTTAAATTGGGATCTTCGCTGCGCTCCTTTGCCAACAGTTTTGACAGTGTGCGCAATTTTAGGCCTGATTTTCTACGGTCGTTTTATTACACCTGCGACAGTATCAGACGTTAAACGCGTTGTCGGTGATTAGTGGTGATCAATAAGCGCGTGTTTTTTTACGGATAAATATCAAGTTAACCTGCACGGTGAGCAGTGTGATTAGCGCGTCGTTGCACAAGCCTGTAAGTCAGTAACGGCGCTGTCTAAATACATCCAGCTTCTAAATTTAGCACGAATGTAACGGGGCTGGTATGTCATCGGGCCTGAGCGCAATACAGTTAGAACAGGAGTACACATGTGCTGTAAACAGTATTAGTGTATTACTGTGTTTTGACAGTAGCTGGAGCAGTCACAGGACTCAGCTGTTTGCACTGTTCGTCGCACACAGTTTGCGTAAAGGAGGCAGCAAAAAAATAAAAAGGGAGATGTGCGATAGTACTGTGGGAAAGATGTAAAGGTGTCACTGTGTTGTACGTGTTTGTGTCTCTGGTTTCTCTTGTTACTGTTCAGCTTGTCTCTTGGTGGATTAATGCACCGTAGGGGAGATTAGTATTTAATTTCGGAGTGTCCACATTCAGCGCCTGCGTCATGATTCAGCGCAGTGCTGACATGTTGCAAAAAAAGAAAAAAAACAACCCAAAACTAATCCTGGCTGAATTTAAGGAGTCCCCTTGGCTTTTGGGTATTTGTTTCCTTTTATCCCGCTTTTCGGCTTGGAGACTTGGATGTGGATTTGAAATCATGATTAAGATTATGGTTTTGAGAGTTTGGTGCTGGGTTTTTAGTAATGGCCATCTGTTTTATTCTGCTGCTGTGTCTTTGAGTTGTTGAACAGAAGTTTGAGTCAGACTGCCACATGCACAGAGTGGCATCTAGAATAGTTGCTCTGTTGTGGCCAGAAACCTCCAATCGGACACTGTTATTGCATCAGTTATCTCATTTAAAGTTGCCTGAGGCAATATTGTCTACCACTGTATACTCTGCATCTAGCTTTGTGTGATGAGGTCGTGGAAGTGATCCATTTGAGCCAAAATCCCACTCTTCAGGGTGCTTAAACGCTCTGTTGCAGGCAGCTTTTTCTACCCTTGGCTCTGTATGATGTCATTTAGAGCTCATATCCCTACTACAGCAATCAGGGACACTCAGCAGTCCTACCCACCTGCCAGTCATACCTTTTGCATGCAAGTGCGTGGCCGTTGACGGAAAGCAGGCTTAAAAATGGAGCTAAGATGGCTTGTTTCAGACCGTGGATGGACTGCAGCTTTTCATCACAGCTCAGTATTTGAATTCTGCATGATAATGCAAAGCTAAGCTATGGAGCTGGGAATGAGCACATTGGGTCCACTTTATTATTGAGTTGTCATTACATTTGCATCTACATGCTTGCAACAGTACACAACTCTTCAAACTGTTCAGCAAAGTAGGAATATTTGCAGGACTGTGTGCTGGAATGCATTAGTCTTACCTTGGTTAACCTGAGAAACTTTCAACTGTGAGCATGTGGTACAAATATTTGTACAGCAGTTCACACAGTGCAGGTTTCACCAAGAAGACTAGCCCTTTGGCTTTAGGCTTCCCGCCCATTGCCTTATAAATCAGCCCCACCCCTTCATGTTTTACTGGGTTTCATAATACTGAGCTTACTCAAGCGCTCACTGTAGCTGTAGCTGTGCTGGTGAGAAGTCCTCCTATTACAAAGGGGAAGAGGATCGTCATTCTCTGGCCTGTCTCTACCAGCCTTTTCGATCAGCTGCTTGTTTTCTTTGTGTCCGGAGGAGAAGAGACGAGTCATTCACTACGGCTTCACTGGTGTCCGTAGCTTCTGTCATCTACCAGCGTGAGCCAGCATGGAGGAAGAGGTTGGCCAACTCTCAACCACGGGCAGAAACACAGTAGTATTGTTGTATTCCAGAGGAAAAGGAATGTCCAGCAGCTCTCATTAGGGTCTTGCCTGCACATGGCTGCACAGCACAGCACTTACTGGTGGTTGTGTTTTCTTGGAGAACAGCCCAGTGAATGGAGCTTGAATTGATTTGGGAAGACGCAGGAAATTTGCTAGTGCTGTGTTATTTTATAAAATGTAGATGCAGTTCTGAGTCTGTACTCGAAATGCAGTTAAGCTGTGGCGCAACTCGAGCTCATCATTTCTGCCGGAGACAAACTGAACAAAGCGTTTTGCATTTTGTGTGTGTCTGTGAAGTTGGTCTGTTCTTGTTGTCCTTGTCTAAAATAGTCCTTTGCCTTGAATCCTAACTCTTGCAGTCTAAACAAAGAAGTCTGAACATGGATTTTTCCCAGCTGCACACATACACGCCACCACAGTGTGCTCCAGAGAACACCGGCTATACTTACTCTCTCAGGTGAGACCTCAGCGCCGCGCTGCCGTATACTCGCTGCGGTAGTCTCGCTGCAGCATCAAACATTCAGGCCCACAGCATTTCATTCACACCTTGCATGTCATTTGTGGCTGCTGAGATCCTGCTGGTGCATTTTAATCAGAGTTGTCCAAATACTCTCTCTTCTGTTTGCTCTAGTCTAGGAACAGAATATGCTTGAAGTCAAACTCTAATAATTTTCCTGTCCACTCGGTTATGACTTGCATTTTATCCCATTTTATTCCTTACTGGAAATATCCATCTGTCCCACAGCTGTTTGAAAGTTGAGATTATGCACATGATTTGCTTTTCATTTAAAATAGAAATGCCTTCATTTATAAGAACAGCATGAGATTTTTAATTGTATTTGCTTCTCAGTACATTTCTGCGCTTGAACTCGAGGTTTTAGTAAATCTGTGGCTGTAAAAATATCGTGTGGTTGTGGTTTTGATGAGTCAGCCTCACAGTTCAGTTGTGCATTTCATGCTTGGTGAGCAGTTGGGAAGCCTTGCGCAGAAATATATCCGAGGCTTGTCTGTACGCACTTTCGCTATATTGCAAAATCAACGTGCCAGTTTAAAACTTTTCAATGATTTTTAGAAGAAAAGAGAAGAAGTTGTGGTGTTTTGAATTTATTGTCGGAGAAGATGCTGTCCATACGTGTGCATGCATGTAGCACCAGCCTCTCCCATCGTGATCCTCTTCCACACCTTGTTTCTTGTCAGTCATCACGGCTTGGGGTATGGGCGTGGTCAACTTTACATCAGCAAGGTATGTGGAGGAATCTACGACTCATTGCTTTCAGAACAGAGGAGCATTTGCAGAGCAAGAAATTTTAACTTCATTGTGCCTCTCCTTGCTTTAGGCAATGGGAGAGTGATTGCATGACTTTTAGGAGCTTTTCATTTGAATATGAGAGTATGAGAGTGTCTTGTAAAAAGTCAAGTTCGAACAAAGACCCCTCATTTGGTTTACAGCTTCTCTTGCAGAAATGCAGATCACATGGTGAGAAGTTCACTAAGCAGATCCATGTGCTCTTTCCCAGCCAGCAAGACAAAGTCAGACAGCAGCTTCAGTAAATGTGTGTCACACTAAGTTGTGTTGTTTTCATTATGTATTTGATGTGTCAGCAGGTGGGATTGGTATTTATGGACAGTAGTAGTTGGCTGACTACATGTTTTTTACGTTCAGCTTTTAGAGTAGCAAGTAATCTCTGATGCTGTATTATAATGAAAATGACAAAATATTAACATTCTCCAGATTTCAGGTCAGGATTGTGGCACACAGGGTGTGTTTTCAAGCTATGTGAAATCCATTCCTAGGAATAAGTCTCATGAGTCACAGTCTCTAGACTGAGGCCAAATAAGAAGAATGTACAAAAGCTTGTTTGACTCCTCACCCAAGTCTACAAGGCAGACTTGAAAGGCTCAAACACGCTAATCATGTTCCTCTGAATGCAGTCAGCTGGAGAGCTATTAATGAACCTCCCAGTCAAAGCCGTGCCCGTGATCTCAGGATTAGGCTAACAGTTTATGCTGCTTGACTAGCTAGTTGACTGATCTGTTGTTTTTATTAGCCTGTGTCTACTGCAGCTCAGAGGCACTAAATTTTGGCGCTTGCAAATAGCTCCTCATGTGTTCAGTGTGTGTGTCTGTTTGAGTGTGCACGGTCTACAGTGAATGCAAGAGTAGCACAGAGAGGGACAGGGTCAGGTGACAGAAACCGTTGGCCCATCTGTTGTCAAAACTCAAAAGAGCAGAGACAAGTTTTGTAGCAGTTAATAGTGCTAGAGGAAGGGGCTTCCCTCTTACCAGGGAGAGACTGTTACAACATGGACCCAGCAGTCTGAGTAATACTGTATGTGGTCCCAATGAGAGAAATACTCGTATGACCTAATTTATCACCAAACAAGGTTTAAGTTGGGGAATTCCCCTGTTCCTACACAGCTGCTACAATGTAGAGTGAGCCTCAGTCCAGTAAAAAGCGACTTCTCAATAGTCTTTTCTTTTATGTTCTAAACCAGGACACTTTGATTCATGCTCCGTTAGGGCTGTTCGATATAATGATATATATCGGATGACGATATAAAAACGTCTATCGTTTCATTTTACGCTATCGTTTGTTTCGTGGTGTCGCAAAATAAACTGTTTACGGCAATATTTTTTCATTATTTTGATGGTCACTGTAGTGGCTATATTAATTTCCTAAAGTTCTCTCTTTCTCTTATATTTAATATAACCACACTACAGACGGACAAGCGCTTGTTTTTATGCGTTGTCGTTAGCAACAACGACGGTAAAACCACCTCGTGTCCGCTTGTTTATTTTCCACATAAACCTTTCACAATAAAGCTCAAGATCCTGTTTAGACTTTTCAAAATAAACTGAATCACGTGAAAGATTCAGAGTATTTAATAAACCTTAGACTCAAACGTTAGAACAGGCTTTTCCCCGCAGCACGCTGTGTAATAAATACTCACAAAGAAAACGGCGGCTGTTACAACCTATGTCTAAAAATGTATCGTTTCATGCATCAGTTAAAACACTCGACTCCAGGTACGCGACGCCTAGCTGGAAACACTTCACGCAAGTCGAGCTGCCCGACATTCACAGAATTTACAGAAAATGTTACATTTTTGTGATTTATATCGTTATCGGACGATAGATGTCTTAATATCGGGATATGAGATTTTGGTCATATCGCACAGCCCTATGCTCCGTAATCTTGATAATGAAACCTCAGAAAATTGGTTCCATTATTTTTGACACTGTTTTAGATGATCAGAATCAGCTTCCTGGAGAGTTTTACCAGGGTTTTCCCGCTGTCATCAATATTAAAAAATGTGAACAAACATTTGTTTAAAAAAACAAACAAAAAAACCCTCCATCCATATAAAAATGCAAAACTACAATTGAAGCTTAGAGCATGCTGTTAGGAGTGACACAGCAAAGCAAAACCACAGCTGAAGGTGTTTTTAAAAAGTGTCCTAAAACTGTTGAGAAGACGGAAAAAGATAAAGGTAAGCTTTAAAAAAACAACTTTTGCATGTGTGAACAAGGCTGAAGTACAAAACACCACAGACTTTGTCTTATTTCTTCTCTTGAATTATTGTTTAGAGTTGGGTGATATTTATGTCACTAGCCCAGAAATAGTGAGAGAGACTAAATCCTCTTTGTTATTTCTGAAGCCTTTTCAGATAACTGCATAGTCTAAGCTTGAAGGTTTAACATCATAGATTGTTTTTGCATATTTTTTAACCTTTTGACTTGATAAATGGCAAACAAGAACAATTGCACTTTACAGGCTGTGACTGAGAATTTAGTTGCACCACCTCCAGAAAAATGCACTGAAAGCAGGTGTGTTTGCCAAGTGTTGACTCTTAGAGACCCTTCATATTTTATAGAAGTGGAAGTAGGTCAGTAGGACTGGCGCTTTTGTTTGGGGGCTTTTTCTCCATCAAGTGATGGTTGAACTGTGAAAACCGTAAGCAGCAGGCTTGATTGAGTACTCTGATACTATGTAGTGCTATCTGCAAACATTAGCTACACATGAGCGATGAAAAATAAATAAATAAATGTGACAATAACAGAAACTCAGCCTTCTAGTCATGGAAACATTTTTAATACAGATTTAAACAGAATTTTTTATTATTATTAATTTGGTTAAGCAAATTGATTCATAAATCTGCAAGAGCATACAAAGCACATTTTCTCATCAGATTTGTACCTGCTAGTTATGCTCTGCAAGACGAGGTTCAGGGATACAACATGAAAAGGGTGGGGCCGAGTGCATTGAGAGTCAGCTGGACAGTTGTTGCTCACCGTGCTGCCGCAGTTGTTTTGACATGTGGTCTGTTTTTTTACTACATGCACTGCTGCTCAACTGCCAAGTAAATGACAGCAGCTGGATTTTTAAGAGTTAGCTTTCCTCTTTTCTTCTCCAAAAGTTGAATCTGTTCATCTGGACGTAGCATTTGGTGGGAGAAACGTTTCGTCACTCATCCAAGTGACTTCTTCAGTCTCAGCTGACTGCAGGTTTCCCCAAACCTTATAAACAGTACATTTGCATAATGACTGAATCAGCCCACTGAAGGAACAATGGGCTGTGAGGTCAGTTCCTTAATCATAATTATGCAAATTCCCATGACCATTGATCAACAATCACTGACCAAACAAAACCCACTGATCAAAGAACACTGATCAATGGCCATGAGTACCATTCGCCATCTTACAATGCTGTGATTGCAGCCATTCCCCAACTCTCTGTGAATGGTACTCATGGCCATTGATCAGTGTTCTTTGATCAGTGGGTTTTGTTTGGTCAGTGATTGTTGATCACAGCCCATTGTTCCTTCAGTGGGCTGGTTTCAGTCATTATGCAAATGTACTGTTTATAAGGTTTGGGGAAACCTGCAGTCAGCTGAGACTGAAGAAGTTACTTGGATGAGTGACGAAACATTTCTCCCACCAAACGCTACGTCCAGATGAACAGATTCAACTTTTGGAGATTTACTTTCCTGGATGATTGAGAATACATCAAGACGTTTCCTCTTTTCTTGTGAGTGTTATCCAAACATTTCTGTTTCTTTAAACGGTTCGCACTGCCATAAAAGTAGAAATTTGAACCTTAAATCTTAAGTGCATGATGAATATGATGAAGGATTCTGCATAAAAGAAGCATTTCTGTTTCTGGCCTGTCTTGTGGTTTTGCATCACAGCATCTGTCTGTGGACTTGGTAAATATCTAGCTTCTGCTTCTGATGAGTCTCTCTCTCCAGCCAGAGATTTGTTTAGGACGGTCTCCGTGGCAGCAACAGCAACATAAATTGGCACAGTGTGATGTTATAGCACGGATAGGAAAAGGACACCACACAGCAGGGCAGAGGGAGGTACTGTCTGTGGGTGGGCTCAAATGATCCTAATCTCAGTGCCAAATCCAACCCACCCAAACATATTTGGATGGAAACTTGAAGACTCTCAGATCCTGGATTCTGGTAACTATAGGCCTTGGCACTTAAAGGGCTCAGTTGAACAAAACAGGAAGACAGAGGGGGGCTACATTTGTGCTCTGATTTCATATTTTCCCCACAGACTTTCGAAGGCTCGCACAACTGAATTTCCAATTGAAAAAACTGAGAGGAATACAATTTAAGCACAAGCAACACAATCCCGTAATATCACAAGGAGGAGATTTGAATAATGGAAACGAAATAGAAACGAGCGTCAGCCAAATTACAGCATCCCAAGTCTCTAAAATAGTTTGCTGTTGGCACCAATCTAATAACCCATGAACATTCACATACAATGCAGTTGGTTCAATTTTCTTGGGCTTGCAGCATTCCCATATAACACATTTTGTGTTGTTTACAAGAGATGTTATGTTTTGCTGTGATTAGATTAAAGTACCAGCCAAAGAAATTTTGGTTTATGAGATTGTGGATGGAAAATTGGACAAATTCAATTAGAAAATCTGATGGCTGAATCCACCTTTTTCCTGAAAGTGGTGTTCTATGTAAATGGTTCTTTTACGTGGTAGGACAGTACTTAAGACATTCAGATGTGCACTGGGCAACTAACAAACTATTTGTTTGGACGATTTTAACTAGGACTTTTCATTTTTCTAAAAGTTTAAATCAGGCCAACATGCCCCTCTTATGATAGTGTGTGTACGCGTGCCTGTGTGTTGGAGTAGAAACCTCCTGGCAAGCTTTTGACAAAGCACTGCAGCCACACCTGTGGTTTCCACACTGAGATTTACAACCCAAATGGTTTTTATAACCTCTGTTGAAGATTTGTGTGTGAGTGTGTGTGTATGTGTGTATGTGCAAGTGTGTTAGTGTTAGAGAGAGAGGGTGCAAATGGTAGCCATCATGGGGCAGGGTTCTTACTAACTGGACATATAGCAGCAGACTTCAGCTGCCTTCCTGCTGTGTTTAACTGTTTTTTTTCTGCACTTATCATAATTGCTTTGATCTCTTTTATGCTGTTTACATTTTCTCCTGCAGATGAAACAGAGATATCTTTGAGGTCTGAATGCCATTGGGAAAAATGACATTTTTCTTTTACTTTTAGAAAACTACAACTGTTACAGTTTTATAGTTTTAATATCTTACAAGCTAACCGTTCCTATAAAGGCTCATAAAAACTATGAAGAAGTTAAAAAGTGATAAAGGAACTAGGCAAACGTTACGGTATAGTACAACTTTTAGTGCTTAGCTTACATCTGTTCACATTAAACAAGGTGGGCTAAATCATTCATTGCTGGACTTTTAAACAAGTTTAATGAAAAATGAAGGGAAAAAACTAATTAGTGCCTCCCAGCTGATCTTTTTTTTTTTTCTTTTTTGTGCAATAAGTTTTTAGTGTTTTTAATGAAACCATGCAAAATTTGACTTTGATGGTATCAGTATTTTCCAGATTACAGGCCCTTGGAGAACATGGGGCTTTTAATGGGTTTATACGTTTTGGGGTTGTATTTATTTAATCTTTTATTTGCTGCCCTCATAACTTCTTTAGTAGTGAAGATGGTTACATTTACTTACAGACATGCTGTATGTGAATGCATGATGCTTGATCACAAAAATGACTTTATGTATTCATTCACAGTATTCAGAATTATTACTTTTATAATAACTGAATGGATATGCTCATTTTATTTGCTTGGTGTCAACAAAGTGTCTCCTTTTGTATTTTTTATGATGGGATTTCATACTTTTGCATACACTATGCAAAGCAGGCTTCATGTGGGAGGCTATTTAGAGACGGGAAACAAATTCTAGCACTGGGGGTGTAGACTCACCTGAGGTGATGTCACAGGAGTAACTTTTTTCCTGTTGGTGTGCAGGGATCATCTATCACTGGATAGATGAAGATGAAACCAGAAATGACAAGTTACTGAGTTATTTTGGCAGCTGCTGCGACTCCTGCGCTGTCATAAAAGAAAACAAAAAAACCCTAAAAAAAACCAATTGGTTTTCTGTTTCAGTTGGTTATTTTGATAAGTGGGATCTGTGGAGACCTGCCTTTCGCCCCATGGACAAATGCTTCCTTGCACTGATCATGCATAGTAAACAGACTCACTCAGCTACATTTACACCCGGATGAATGAATGTCATCAAGATCATTTCTTGTTTTTTTTACCTCCCTCCCATTTTGTGATTTTTACTTGATTGTAGGCTGAGCTTTAGTAATCTATAACAAATATAAACAGCTCGACTGCATAAGAAATGTCCTAAGTAACAACAAGGCAAACTTAAGCTGGTTAAATGTAGATTCCAGTCTGATCAGATTGGATGTGCAGTTGTGTGCTGTAAGAAAGTTTGGCTGCGCCCACTGAGTGTGGGAAGATAAAGCTTTAGTGTTATGTAAGGAGAGATTCCAGGAAGCTGAATGTCAGGATGGAAGTGTCTTCTCTCTGTAATGTACTGCATGGCTCTTCATCTTTGTCTTCTTTGCTGTGTTCATCTCTATTTTTGTCACCGATGTGGGCCGTGGAAGCCGCCTGGGAGAGAGCGGCACATGGATGAATTTGGATACCCGATGAAACGAATCGCTTGTTTTTAAACTTTAAAAAAAAAAAAATTTGCTAAAGGAGGGGGTGGTAACCAGCTCTGTTGGGAGGTAAAAGCTTTGTTTTTATAAAAACCCAAATGGTGTTTGTTTTGTTAAAATATGCCCACATGGGGTTTCCAGGTAGAACAGAAGGTTGTTATGATGCTTCTACCTGGCTGTAGGCTTTGCAGACAGTTTCCTCTTGCACACACCCTGCTCTTCCCTGTAACACTTGCTTTCACACCCCACTGAAACGTTACTAATCAAACCTGAATCATTATGCTTTGGTATGAAAAACACACTTCTGTATGTGCGTGAGTTCTTGTATAAATAGGAATGAAGTTGTGTTTTGATAAGAATGTAACCTGGAAGCAACAGCTATTACATTTTATCCACTCTATGTTGCAGCTGTTGGCGTGTGGCATTGAGACATTCTCGCTGTGGACCGGAACCACTGGATTAACTCCTTTCGGTTCTTTTTGGATCACTTTAAAAAAGAGAATAGTCAGAGTTTGGGACTCGCAGTTGATTTGGAAAGGCAAATGCTCGACTGCCACGCAGCTGTTTCCCAATATTTAAATTTCAAATTTGAATAAGATGAAAAGAGGTGCAGGTGTGATGGAAAACTGATTGTTATTTTGATATTCAGCCTACCTGTGTTACGGTACGCACTATTTTCTCAGGCCTTTGTTTAGACAGTGTCCAGCAGAGTCCTTATAGTCTCTACTGAAGCTCTGTTGGGTCTGTTGTTTAGTCATTTTCCCGGCACAGATGCTTATTCAGGGATATCAGTGCTGTAGGTATAAGTGGACAATGGTTTGAGACAAAAATGTTTCCAACTTTTGATTCTAGTTTGGATTTTACTCAAAAATGTAACTGTACACAAATAAAACTGTAGATTTTTATCTTGCCTCCTACTAATTAGTCCACTAATGACAGTGCTCATTATAGCATTTTAAAACCTATTTTGCTTTGAAAGATTTGTAACATTTTTATACTTTTTGGTGTTTTACAGAAACCTCTCCTTGCTACCAATCCTGTGTATATGCTTTGCAATAGAAGCTAGGTTAATTTCAGATCAGCAGGATACTGCCCCGGTGGTCATGTGTTCAAAGAAGGGCCAGTTGGATCAGCAGGCGAGAGGCAGAGTGAGGACGAAAGCACTTAATTGGCTCTCAGTGGGAGTGTGTAATCCTCTGGGTTTTAGAGACCGAGGGAGGGGCACAGAGCAACCTGCACAAGATAGAAACGTGCACCAATGCATGCACATACTGCTGGCTTGGTCAGTCTCCTCTGAAATCATATGCCGTGTGTGCTCTGCAAGAGATATGGACAGGCCATAAAACTCGTGTTTGCACAGTTACGGAGTTTCCTTGTTGAAGTGTAACAGGAAGTTTATTCCCCGTCCTCCATTGAGAGGCTCAATCCAGAGCTCCACCCTCCCCACTTGTGGACAGACTTTACAGATCGTGCTGTAATCAAATATTTAATTGATTATTTCATAGATTAAAGGAGAAATAAAATGCTTTTGTCTCATTAATCAGCAATAATAAATATTTAAAAGAGACACCTTTTGAATACTGTACATTCTGTCAAAAAAGCCTTTCATTTCATTTATGTGTCATATTAAAATTAGATTTTTTTTAGAAGGAAACATTTTCTTAAATGCCTAAACAAATAATCACAAGTACAATATTTTTATGTTAATGCAAATTTTTAAACTTATGTTAATAAAGCCTAGAAATGAATACAGTCCAGTACACCAGCGCTTCTTTAGATATAGCAAAAACTTTGCACTGAGGGTTTTGTTATAATCGGGTTTCTTGATGAGTCATTCAGACCCTACAGTCATGTTTGTAAAGCATTCGTGCCTCTACTACTACAGAGAAAGATGGAACAGTTGTACTTTAAGGCATTTTCTTTTTGCACCAGCCTAGAGGCATTAGCAAGTTAGTAGTCTGCAGTACCAGTGTAGTCTGCAGTTGTTTGAATGTTGGCCCTGGCTCAGTGCCTACTCTGCCAGGTGGGTGTGGCCCTGTGAGTCACAGCGAAGCATGGCAAACAACATTCATAGTGTGTTCTGACTTTCAGTTGGTTTTACAGGGAGGGGAGTAAGAGTCTCGTGTTTAGCCTTCTCGCATACTTTGGATGTTTACTGGGTTTGTTTGTCTAATTTTACTTTCAGAGACACTCTGTGCCTGTTCTTATATTTCTCTCTCCGTGGTGAGTGAGTCACTTCCTGTCAGGAGCACTGCCAGTTGCAGGGAACAAAAGCATCACGGCTCTGTAAAAAGGACTGGGTTTGTTTTTTGTTTTATTTTTTTTTTTTAAGTGTCTCTAAGTTGACTAACTGAGGGACAGACATGAGTAAAAAGGCAGGATATCCCCATTCAGTATTGATTTGAAGCATAAAGACACTCTCAAGGCTTGTTTGTCTCCAAAAGGATTCCCATGCAGCGGATAAAAGAAACGCCCTCTTTGTAATTAACTATCATGCAGTGCCTTCTTTCACAGAACAGTTTTTTTTTCCTTCCCAATTTTCTAACATTCTGTTCTTCCTGCTTTTCTCTGTCCGCTCTCACTCTCAGCTCCAGCTATTCAACAGCAGCGTTAGAGTTTGAGAAAGAGCACCAGATAGCCCCTGTGTACGAGTCGCCCAGGATGTCACGACGGAGCCTGCGTCTGCAGACCAGTGCCAGTCACTATGGAAACGAGAACCTGGCTGATTACTCCCAGAACCACCACAGCAGCAGTAGCAGCAGCAGCTACACCAGCACCAGGAGAGAGACACGGTGAGACCAGCAATGGGCACTTTTCCTCTTTGACTCTAACATTTAACTTACCAAAGAGTAAAAGAAGAATGTTGATTTATTTATGTTGTTTATTTACATTTGGTCATTCTGAATACCAACACAGACTGATTTGTGTCTCATGGCTTAGCTTCGGAATAGTCTGCCACTCCATCTACGTTAAGCTGATTCTGCGGACTTTTCTTATCACGTAATTTTTATTATCTGTATTTAATCTGTTTTCAAATGCTGTTAGCTGTGTTTTAATGTTCTATTGTATGTCTCTTGTGATTATTGCTGGGCATTTTTAGTTTTATTTTGTTCTGCAGCACTTTTTGACTGCATGTCTGTAAAAAGAAACCACAGCTCAGTTGTGGGTTTTCTTTATTCCCACACAATTACCGAAAATTGAGCAAGCGTGCAGTGCTACAGTTCTGTTACTGTGGTTCCCCAAAAAAGCAGGTTTCAGGAGAAAACCGCGGGTTTGAATTTCCTATATTTACCTATTTTCACTTTTTATAGAAGCATTGTAGTTTTCAAAATCATTGCTAAAACTAGTGATTCTAGATGAGCTGAACATTGGTACAGTGGTTCACTTACACCAGTGTCTATCTGTCGTATCGCTGACCAGATCTATCAAGGACCAAGCTGAAAGACTTTTTATGATTTATTTATTTTTTGTTAAAGAAGAGTTTCTTTCAGTGATACAAAGGATCAAATAAAACAAAAACAATAATGGTCTCTGCTGGTTGCTATTTTAAATACTCTCATGTCTTTGAAGACTGCTTTCAGATAAGCATCACCTAGAAACACAGAAATCTCATTCTGATCAATGTGATTGATTATTCTAAATGATAAATGTGGAGATTTGGTTGTAATGATATTCAGCGTGTTATAAACTAAATAAATCTAGGTACAAAATCAGCCAGGAGCTAAGTGCCACCTGGATTAGTGTGTTGCAGCAGACTCAGAGTAGCTGTCACCACTTCTTTAAAGTGCGTTTTAGAGAAGCGTAAACTACGTGAGGTTTAAGTGTATCGAGCACCTTTTCTGATCACATGGCACACTCTCTTGATGAGGCTGCATATTGGGACGGCTCTTACTGTGTATAACTTGCGTACAGGGCTTTCAGCGTATACTTGTTTACACCGCAAAACTCACAGCTCTGTTTCCCCTCTCTGCTAACACAGGACGCTGCGGAGCAGAAAGCAACAGTCCAGTTCCAACTCCCTGTCTTTATCCCTGAGCCAGGCCGCCACACCGAGGAAAACCCTCACCTTCTCAGCTGCTAATACCCCTATTAACAGCAGCAGCAGCTTGCAGCAAAGCAGCACAGCGTCTGATGCCGCTCAGATCACAGCCATCGTGGAGCAGCCGCATCTGAGGCAACGCACTGTCACCACCACCACAACAACAACTTGTGTGGATGGACACTGGGGTAAGTTGGAATAAATAACTACATAACAATAAAGACTCAACCATGAAAGAGAATACTTCTGAAAAATCTCCATTAAGCATTTTAATTTGATTCCACAGGGCAGAATATACAACCGAACTTCCTCTCTGAAAAAATAAAATGACAGATGTAATTTTTTTTTAGTTCCTAAATACTCTATCAAAAAGAATTTAAGGCTTATCTTGGGTAACCAGGCTTATCTTGGGTAACTGCTCTTTGTTGACCCTATATTAGATAATCTTGCATACCCAGAATAATTGCTCAGGAGTGGAGATATGGCAGGATGAAGTGAAACTGCTGAGTTGGTTGAGAAAATGAGGCGGAGTAATGGTAAAATAAAATGTTCAGTCAAGTAAAAGATGTGCTATTACAACACAAATGAGAATATATAAAACAAATATTTATGTTTGGGTAATTGCAGGGTTTTTTGTTTGTTTTTTATCTATTGTTTTAGTTGTTGATTCGTTTTCAATTCAGACATTTGAGTATCAGTTTTATTATTGAATGTGAACATGTTTGCCTGCTCCACTTGGGCACCCGAGATCCCCTGAAACTCCTTTAAAAGCAGCTGCACACAGATCCATGGATGGTATCGTTTCAAATTTCGTTTTTCTACAAAAACGTCTCTCACAAAGTGAGGCACATTTCGAACTCCCTTTCTGTCGTTCAGCGAGCTAAAGCATCCAGATGGAGGCCGCTGACTGTGCAAGAGAATAACAGGAGACATTCTGTTGCTTCTAACTTTCTCTCTGACTGATCATTTTCACTCAGACATCTGACGTAAAATCACTTTCAGACATTATCATTAATGCTTGCTGAAGCTTCAGATATTCATTATTGATTATCACTGAGTCTGAGGGGCCCAAAAGCCTGTAATCTGGAGAGCCCTGTTTTGATTTTAAGATGACTTTTCCAGAAATCCATACCAAAAAATGTATCTTAACAGCAGTGTACTCCAGCACACTCACTGCAGATTTATGCAATCTTGCAAGAGAGAGTAAAAGATCTTAATCCTTGTTCTGCTACTGTTGGTATTTAATGTTGCTGTGTGCAGTCAACTACCTTAACACCAGGAAAAGAATATGTAACTAGTGGTTTAATGGTTTCCTTTGTTTGTTAATGAATGATTCATAAACATGTGAACACGCTCTCCACCTGCAGGGCAGCCTCCCAGCCACAGTTTATCAAGCGTCAACGGCGATGCCAGTACGTCAAAGTCCCACGCCGCACTCTCCAATGGCTACATTTGCAGAGACTGCTCTTTACACTCTCCAAAGATGGACTCCTTTGTCACACAGTCCGCATCGTCATTATTATCGTCATCATCGTCGTCAACATTTCAAGCTGCCGAACCTTCCACGGACGCCCTCTCGTCAACATCATCACCTTTCACCAGTATTTACAGCAGAGACAGGAGTCGAAGGAACAAGACGGGTGAGAAATGTTGTACTTAAATGCAGCCATTGTTTTTATTGCTTGGATAACTGAGCCGGGAGGTTAAATGCATGTCTTCACAAAGCCGTGAAATGATGAGAATGTAATCAGTAGTGGTGTTTCTCTACAGGTGTCCTGGCTTCTATGTCTAACACGTGTATACGCTACAGCAAACAAGCCTTGGCCCCCATAGTGTCCTTAGTCACTGTGCTCTTCAACAGTGTGGTCTGGCTGGGTTCAAGGGCCAAGAGCCAAACAGGAACAGGTACACAAAAAGAGACATTCTTTTGCTCTTCATTCTTTTCCCGTCATTTCCACATTTTCCTCTCTCATCGTTTGTTCCAACTTCCTGAGCCACTCAGAGTGAGACTCTTGGTGATCTTGAGAGAGAAGTGACTCCAGGAGCTTTTAGAGATGTGTGCCTCTAATTTGAAACCTCGTGATTTCTACCTCAGCAGCCCTGTCATCATCACTCTGTCTCACTCTCTTTGTGTTTCATGTGTAACCTTGTTACCTTTTCCTCTTACTGGATTCTTTCCATAGCTTCCTGTTTTGTATTTATTCGAGTGCATCTTTGGGGAAACTCTATCATTAACTTCACTTCTTCCTCGTCTTATCACCAATATTTATCTGTAGCTTTTTGTTGAGTGTGTGCCTTTTTGACTAACACTAAGAATGCGGACCGCTGTGTCACCAGGTGCCTTGACATCGTTTTCGGACTCTGTGAGACAAGCGGCGTCCTCAAGTTTATCCCAACTGTGGCTATTAAAGCAGACCACTCTCCACAGGATGATGGGCCACGGGGCTAATGGATATGAAGGACAAGGTACCCACTGTTACTACTAAGGGCAAAGGTTAAAGGTCGCAGCTCCTGACACCTTCACCTGCCCTTGTGTTAATAAACTTTCCTGTTATAATTTCTTTTTTATCACTTCCTTCTTCAGCTCTTACTGTTTTGTTTGTTTAAGGAGAAAGGCGCCTCAAATGGAGATTTCTCTTTTGAAGTGGGCTTGACGTTCAAGAATCTCTTCCTCAAGTGTTTATGTTTCAACCTTCACTTTCACACTTTTGGCTTCTGTTTCTGAAGGAGGAAGTAATCTAAACACAAAATTAAAATCAAAACAACCATCGCCTGATTGTTAAGTGTTGAGTATGTGGCTGCTCAAGCAGAACTAACAAGGCTCTTTGACTCCAGCCACTTTATCAATGTGCAATCAAAAGTTTTAATTAGCAAAAAAGAAAAATTATTTCCAACTCTGCTGCTGATTTAAGCTGTTTTTATTCACAGCTGCAGAGGAACTTTATCAACTGTGACCTTTTCACTACATTCTTGCAGCATCGCTGTGTTTCCTCCTCACTCTTCTATCTACTGCTCTTCACTTCCTTAACGAGGACACCTCAACGTCACATTAGTGGCGTGCGTTTTGCCATCCTCACACTCCGTCTTCCTTTTCATCATAACTTTCTCACACAACTGATAATATTGCTAATACATGCCTTGTGTGTATGTTGCAGCTCACTCGAGCTTCTGTGGAAGCATGAATGTGAAGGATCTGGTTACTGAAGATGCGTCACATCTTAATCTCAATGGCTCCCTGTGTAAGCAGGCACTCACACACACTCACACACATGCATGTGCTCATTTTCTCACACGTAGCCATGATTGACAGAGTTAATGATATGCGTGACCTGTGTTAAGATCAGCGAGCAAAGGTTGTGTGAACTGATTTAGCTGGTCTGAAGCCCGTTGACCAACGTGACCTGCAGATGTTTCTTTGTCTTAAATGTGTGCCTCAGACTAATGTGGAGCCGTCAGTTTACACAAAAACGTCAGATTCCACACGACTGAACATGATTCCAAGAAATAAAGCAAATTTCTGGTTGAAAAGCATCTTGTTTTAGACTAGTAATAGATGAAGTAGCTGCTGGATTTCACAATGGTCTTTAAAATTAAGAATAAAAGAAACAAATATGACCTTTGAGTCAGGAAACGCAGCTTTGCATGATGCAGCATCTCATGCATTGCAGAGTTGCATGCTCATGGCTTCTTTTTTAAAAATTATAATATAATTTGTTTTTCATTTTCTTTATTTTAATTTGCTTTGCTTTGATAATTTGCCGTCTACGTTTCTTATTTTTTTGTATGAGTTCATTCACACATGCTTTTTTCTGTTCATTCTGCGTGCCTGCTGTCCATCATATGGGCTTACACAGGTGATGACTGTAAAGGGAAGCAGGTCTCTGAGACACACACCGTCCTCCTCAAACAGTCCTCTAGGTCCCGCCGACTGGCGGGGGCACTGTGGAGCGTCCTAGTTTATGCAGGTTAACCAGCACTTCTCTTATTGTTGATCACACCGTATAAATTTACAAGAACATGTACGTTTTGATCATTCAGTTGCAGCTCGATCAGTTTATTGCTTTAGCTGAGTTTAGTGAATTAAACATTTCCCTCTTTTACCCTGTTTTCCAGGTCACTGCCTCCTCCAGCCAGGTTACTGTGTGATGAGAGCAGGCAAAGCTTTAGGTTCAGGTGTAGGGACGGCAGCACAAAGGGTGCTCTCACTGTTCTGGATGCTCCTGGCGGCTCCAGGTCAGTGGCTCTTGTTTTTATTTCATCTTTTTAGAAATGTTCATCCTCTGCTTCTTTCTTGCCCTCTCATTCTGTGTGTTTTGTATTTTTCTTTCTCAACAGTGAAGGCAGGCAAAGGACTTCTGTGGTTTCTTGCAACAGGATGGTACCAGCTGGTGTCTCTCATGTCTCTGCTCAACGTCTTCTTTCTAACCCGGTAAGAGTCGTCCCTCCTCAGCTGTCTTTCAGAATCTTGCAAGGAATAGAAGAGAGTTTAACATTTAATCTGTTGAATAGCTTTCAAAATACTAAAATATCTACATTTGATTTTTCTATAATAACAATGCATCAAATGAATTTAAAAAAAAGATAAAACTGTGCAATAATATAATGGGATTCCTGCATTTTAGCTGCTAAAGTCGAACTTATTTCCATCAGGAGTTAGTAGAGGCCAAACACGGTGTTAAAAGAGAGTGAACACTGGACTTTCATCATGCAGCCAGAAACAAGACACCAGATAAATGCTAATGATGCCCTGTAACTGCTGTGTAAACACTTTGGTCAAACAAAGAGCTGCCAGGCTCAACTGAGAATCATTATAGTGAGTACGATCAGTTCTGACCTCCACTAGCAATTAAGTATGTGACAGTTTTACCCTAGGCTTTCCTCAGCAGTGCAGCTACACGTTGCATATCTAATTGAAAGTGCTGGAAGTTCTGTTAACAAACTCTACGAACTCTCTAAAGCCAAGTTAGGTCATTATGTTGTTATTTTCACTCCCATCGAGTGGCCACAGCTCATAATCTCGAAGCAGTAGTGACTGCACTGAGTAAGACATTTTCAGTTCTACTAAGGCCACATTTCCTGAGCTCTGAGAGCATATTGAGTTATTAACGTGGAATTTTGCATTCACACATGTCCTGCTGTCAGTTGTGCATTGCTCTGACGCATGTACGTTCTGTGTTTCAGATGCCTTCCCAAACTCTGGAAGCTCCTGTTGTTGCTTTTGCCCCTTTTGCTCCTCCTTGGTGAGTGCTTCATCAAATATCTAACCTATTTAGGGAGCACATATAGAAAAAAGTGATCGTGTGGCGAAGCAGTAGATGTTATAACCAGCACGCGTCCCCGGAGTGTGGGACAAATCAAGTAGCAGATTCAGGTCAGCCTTTTCAGGGCTGTGCTGTGGCTGAGCTCTGCTCACACAAGCTCTACTCACATAAGGGTAAATCACAAACACATTTTATTAATCCTTTGTTTACTTGCTGAAATACTCCTTTGTGAACATGGCTTAGCCCCTACATTGTCATCATGATGGGCTTGCTTACTGCTGCTTCTGTAAATGAGGGAAGGAAATATTTAGACACTGTAGTCTTGCAGCTGCACTTATACATGTGAATATTCAAATATCTCATGCCTTGCATTATACACATGACCCACAATTTAGACTGTTTTGTATCCACAATGTTGACATGTTGACTCTGTAGGGATTAGGCTCATATCAGCGTGTTGAATAAGATTTAACAGTGTGATCTGTGATTTGTGTGCAGCCTTGTGGTTGTGGGGTCCATCCACTGCTGCCCTGTTTGCCTACCTACCAGCCATAAACCTAACAGAGTGGCGTCCTGCGTCTTCCTTCAACTTCTTGTCAAATTTGGTACCAGTTCCCGCTTCTGTACCTGGCCCTGCACCAGAGGCTCCAATGGAGCAGACCCCAGCCACCCCAGTTTCACATGCACCGGTAAGAGAGAATGAATATATATACACATGATTATAATCACTGATTGATTTTGTTTCTAATCCTTTTTACATGATGTTCATTTATTTATTTCCCCCCTCAGCCAGTCCTTCCCCCTGTGGCAGTCTCCAGTGTGGACATGGAGCGTCTTGAACGCGTCGAGCGCCAGCTAGCCCTGCTGTGGGAGCGAGTCCAGCAGGGAGACCAGAAGCAGGAGCAGCGCCATGACAACGTTTTGGGTCTCTACAGCACCCTGAGGGAGCAGCTCCATACGCAGACTGACAGGGAGAGCCTAGGACTGTGGGTGGCCTCCATGCTGGACCAGAGAATCGGTGTGCTGCGAGGAGAGCTGGAGCAGGAGAACACACAGAGAGCGCAGGTAGGTGGATGACACAATGCCAAAAACGCAAGTTAGTGCTGAAAGCTCAAGAACAAAGTTACAAGAGTTACATTTTTTTTGCAGGGTGCAGAGCTGCAAAAACAACACCAAGAGAATCAGGCAGCACGACTGGCTGATTTAGAGTTACTGCTCAAAGCTCTGTCTGCTAAGACTGAGGTATGTACTGCAGGATTGCTGCTTCGCCACTGAGAATCTATAAAAGAGCATTAAACACTAAGTGACAAACAGTTAAAATACTGATGATATTTGTATAGTGTTGGAAAAACGGGTTAGACAGCCAAGCTGGTATGAAGGCAGGCCTGGTGTTAAGTCTGCATAAAGGGAACAGTGGTGCAATGTGAAATATTTAAACTTGCACTTTCTCACTGTGAAAGCCAACAGGACAAAATCACATGTCCTCCTTGACAAAATAGTATCCAGTATGTATCTTGTCACTTGCAGTTTTTTAAAATATGGAAACCGAATCCTCCTGTTTTTATATTTTCAAACTGCTTCCATAACTGTTGTATATGTGTGCGGCAGGAGGTGCAGCAGAAGCAGCAGCAGTATGAACATGAGAAGAAAAAAAGAGAGAAAGAAGCTGTCACTTCAGCAGCAGACACAGCTCCTGTGAGGTACAAGAAAAAAAGACGAATAAATAAACCTTACAGTCCACTTTTTTTCCCTTTATTTTGTTGTTTGTGCTGTTTACATTTTGAGTTTCTGTCTCCCGATCAGTGTGGGGGTGAAGCAGGAGGACCATGACGCTCTGCTAACAGAAGTACAGAGACTTGAGGTAGAGCTGAGTAAAATCAGACAGGACCTGCAGGGCGTTGCAGGATGCAAGGGCAGGTGTGAGCAGCTGGACACGCTGCAAGACACTGTAAGTCAAATATTGACTTTTGTTTGGCTTTGTAAGACAATAAAAGCTTAGCCTGCCTGTTCTGTGAATCCTCTTATATGAGTTTTTAAATTTTTTCCCGTCCCGCTCCCAGATATCAGCCCAGGTGTCCTCTCAGCTGCGTAAGGAGTTGCAGGCTCTGTTCTTTGGTGGTGGTGCTTCCGGAGAGGAGCAGGGCGAGGTGCCCGAGTCTCTGATCCACTGGCTGTCCCAGCGCTACGTGAGCACGCCTGACCTGCAGGCTTCTCTGGCGTCACTGGAGCTTAGCATCCTGAGAAACATATCCCAGCAGCTGGAGGTCAGCCGGACCCAGACAGTGGTTGAGGCTGAGTCCAGAGCCAAGAGCATTGTTCAGACAGTAACCGGAACTGTCCGGCACGCTTCTGCTGCCGAGGGACTGACAGAAGAGGTAATGTGTGCACACTTACCATCAGCATCATCAGTTGTGTTTACATAATCCTAGTTGAGCTCTTGAAGACTGTTACTTTGCAATGTTTTTTTGTTTTTTTTATGCTCATATGTCATTTTTATATCTGCTTCTTATTAGCAAGTGAAGCTGATTGTGCAGAATGCTCTGAAGCTCTACTCCCAGGATCGGACAGGCCAGGTGGACTATGCCCTGGAGTCTGGAGGTAAGAAGGAGGAAATCTTTCCATCCTTTACACAAGTCAGTAGCTAAGCTAAGTGCGGCTTATCAGGCTGGTTATTACATAAGTCACGTCTGTGCAGTAATATATCAACACAACTAATGTTTGGTACATGACTACTCTTATAAAAACTTTAGGTTGCAAGGTAAAGCCCTCTGTAAAATCTGAATGCTGCATAAATCACATTAAATTCAATTGGTACACGTCTCTTATGCAATAAGAGTGCAGGCATTAGCAAGCTCAAGGACACCAGGGTATTATTGTCAAAATCTCCATTGTGAAATGTGCCACTAAGCAGAGTGTTGACCTATATGGGCCGGTGACTTCAGCGCGCGCGCGCGCGCGTGTGTGTGTGTGCACTGAAAGATTGTTGCACTTTCATAGAAGAAAAATGCACAATATTTAATTGTAATGCTCTAGTTGCATAGAAGTAATAGCGATCAGTAAAAGCAATCCTAGTCTTGTGTTGATGTTCTGTTTAAAAGTGGTATCGCCAAGACTGAGTCGCAGTCCTCAACTCAACTATAGTGCAACACTGTGCAAAGATTTAAAGTTCACGTAACATCAGTGGTTGGAGAGTTGCCCCGGGCAACTAGTTTGCAGAGAGAATCACAGTCCTGCTGGTGATTACCGCAATAAATTCATCCTGTTGTCTCGCCATACAAGAAGAGCAGGTTTTCCTCACACATTGCCTCCTTAATGTGCATGACTGGCATCTCCTTTTTAGCCAACATTTGGGGAAAAAATCAGAAGGTCTTTATTTTATAAGTACAATTTTAATTGCAATAAGCTCCACGGTGTCTAAAAAACTGTTTGGAACTGACAGCAAGGTTTGGAAAGGTTTAGGTTTTTCACAGCACTGTGTATGGTGTACTTTAATATTAATGATTTTTTTGTGGACTTGAGAAAGAAAACTTCCGGTTTAGTATAATTTCTGATTCTGTGTGTGTGTGTTAAGGTGGCAGCATCCTCAGTACTCGCTGCTCCGAGACATATGAAACCAAGACGGCCCTCATGAGTCTGTTTGGCCTGCCACTCTGGTACTTCTCCCAGTCTCCACGTGTTGTCATTCAGGTGAGCCTCGCCATGAGCTGAATAAAACTGTGCAGCACCAAATATAACCAGTTAATAGATAGAATCTGCTGATCTAAAAGCCTGTCTCTCTCACTCCTCCACTAGCCTGATGTGTATCCTGGAAACTGCTGGGCGTTTAAAGGCTCTCAGGGCTATCTGGTGATCCGCCTGTCCCTGAGGATCCTGCCCACATCCTTTGCTGTGGAGCACATCCCTAAGACCCTCTCCCCAACTGGAAACATCACCAGCGCCCCACGCAACTTCACCGTCTTTGTAAGAAACACACCAACGAAAACCATGCAATGAGACACCTTTTACTCTAAAGCAAACATCCCAGGTGATCACAGGCTGCTTGTTTGTGTTCAGGGTCTAGATGATGAGCACCAAGAAGAGGGAAAGCTGCTGGGAAACTACATATACCAGGACGATGGGGAATCACTGCAGATCTTCCCGGTTATGGTAACTTTAGAGGCACTTCTTAACATGATTAGAAATGTAAAAAATAATAATAATAATCACCTCAGTGTTTGTCAGCAGTTCCTGAAATATTCCACTTTTTTTCTCCTCAGGAGGAGAATGACAAGACGTTCCAGATAATCGAAGTGAGGGTGTTGTCCAACTGGGGTCACCCCGAATACACCTGCCTGTACCGCTTCAGAGTCCACGGAGAACCTAGACCTCGCTGAACCAACCACCACCACCACCATACTCCCTTATATATGATGCACCACCCCATCTGTACATAGCTCTCACTGGCTTAAACCCTTAAAACTGAAGGGACTCTGCAGGAAGTTTGTGGATGTTTTTGTATGAAAAGCAAAGAAGATGTGGATTGTTTAAAGCAATGTGCTCGGGCTGAGTCATGAACGTAGTTTTTTGCGTTATTTGAAAGAATCACAGGAAAGTTTGGATGAAGACTGTTAAAGATTGAGAGAATTTGAACCACAGAAGAAGCTAAGTCCCACTGCTACCCTTTTCAAGGCCTCTTGCACTGAATCAGCCCCCACCCCTGAGGGCACCAAGGCTCGCGTGAGCCGACAAACCCACCAGTCCCCCCTTGGCACCTTCTACAAGAAGGTGGACGCTTGACATAGGGAGGGGGGCGGGGTTACAGACTCATCTCCACCAATTCTTCACACACTGTATCTGTCTGATTTTTTTTTTTCTTATCTCTGTTTAACTTTTCTTTTTTAATGTTTCACATCAGAGTCTACTATTTTCAGGATGAAGACCACTGCACCTTTGCCTGAGATGATATCCAGGCATGTCACTTCCTTTGTTGCTGTCTAGTCTCCACAGTGACTCCTACAGAACTGTTTTGCGCAGTCTGCAGGTCTGCACTCGACGCATTAGATCCACTACATTCTAATCTTGGCTTCATGCTTCCATATAGCCATAACTAAGACTTTTATTTTGGAACTGAACATGCTGCCTATGGATAAGCGCTGAATGTTTTCTGAAGCGGAGGCTCTGATGCAAGTTTCCTTTAACTACACAGCAACACTATAAAACCACTGACCTGAGCTCTATGTGACTAAAGTATTAGGAGGATCCTCACTATACGTCTCATTATGTAGAGACTTGAGTGTTAACTCGTAGACTCATAGTTTTTACACCATGAAATTACCAATGTTGAACTACTCCTGTCACTAACTTTGCTTTTTCTGTTCTGCTATCAAGAAGAGGTTCACTGTCTCCCTCTAGCTCAGTTAATCGTCCTCCTCACATGAGCTCCCACTATTCTGAAAACCCTGAAGGAATGTAATCTGTATATTTTATTGTTGATAGCTGATGCGCTGATCCTTTATAATATCTCCTTTTATCAGTGTTGCTTTATAAAAAACCCAACATCCTGTCATTATTATTGTACTACTATTATTTCTTCTGTTACTCGTGGTATTTTACTTCTTTCTTGATTTGATTTTTGAGGGTGTTCATTTTAGAGGATGCTCTGCAAGAACTTGTTAGACAAATGTTTGTGGCACGGGTCTTCACAATTTCTTTAAAATTAAGGGTTCTGTCATCAATTTTGGTTCAAAATATGGGAAAGTCTAAATTGTTATGTGTAAAAAGGAAAAAAAAAGACTTTTGTTCACAACCTTATTTATTAACAAGTCAATTAGTGGCTGCAAGGTAAGACTTCCTGCAATGTATATTTTGTTAAAAGCTGTTCAGTGCATTTTGGAACCATCTTAGTTCTTTTGTTTGTTTGTTTGTTTTTTAAAGATAAATGGCTATTTTTGTTCAGTCATGAGATGACTTAACTGCTTTGGAATATATTCCAATAAAGACTTTAATTTTGAAAAAATAAAAACATCATGGCTAAAAATTACTATGATGAGCTCTAACTTTTCCTCTTTTATATTCACAGCGGAAACGGTTAAGTAAATATGTTGTTTGTTTGATCTTTTGCAGCAGCATCTACAAGCAAAAATCTGAGGATCAACAGGCCTGAGTAATTCTGAGTTAACCAAAAATAATATGCATGTGTTTTTTACCTTAATACTTTTGAGGCATATATAGTCACGTACAAAAATCTTTATTGCTCATCTCTTCATATTTTATGAGGAAAATTGGAAATGGATGAAATGCAAAAATAGAACATGAGGCAAAAACAGAGTTTGTACAATTCTAATGAGCTTGAACATCAATATTTGGTATGACCACCTGAACTCTCTGAGCCAAGCTTTCTTGTAATTTTGTTTAATCAGTCTCCAGGAATAGTTCTCCAGGCTTCTTTAAGGACAAAGCTTTTCTTTGGATGTCGGCTGCCTTTTGTTCTGTTATCTATCAACATGATCTCACACTGCTTCAATAATGTTGACCTCTGGGCTCTGGGGAGGCCAATCCATGACTGATGGTGTTTCATTGTGTGTGTGTGTGTGGGGGGGGTTGTCCATCCAGGTACGCTTGTACTGCATTGGCAGTGTGTTCTGGATCATTGTCATGCTGAAAAATGAAGCTGCTGCCAAGTTTTTTCCAGATGGTATTGCATTGTAGATCACAATCTGATTGTACTTTTCTGCGTTCATAATTCCATCAGTTTTGACAAGATCTTCAACGTCACTGGCTGAAACTGACCCCAGACTGGGGCAGAGCCTCTGCTGTATTTTACAGATAGAAAGTTTTGGCCAGTTGCTCTTTGGGAGTCACCTTGCTGGTGCAAAAATGCTATATCTATTAAGCTGTTATCTTTGGCATTTTTTTTAGATTCAACTGGAGGCACAACTCTGATTCATCCCTGGAGTTAGGTTTGTGAATGAATCATAGGTCTGTGTTTAGTGAAAAAGCAGCCAGTGTCTAAAGAAAAGCTTTGAAAGACTTTCAGATAACCTGGAGTACTTTAACTCATGACCAATTTTAAAGTACAAGAAAGTCAAAATTTATGGAAATGAGTGGTGTCTCAAGACTTGCATAGTACTGTATTATTCAAAATCAGTCTTTTTTTACACACCATCTTGCTTATTATTGTTAGAAAACAACAAAATAAATAACACGGCATACTCTTTAGTGACTGCCGTTATTCAGTGTCTTTGCTGACCTATTTCTCTCTGAGTCTCGCAGTGTTGTTAGGTAAATATACCTTTATAGGATTATTTCTCCTTAACTCCTGGCATTAATCTAAGAGTTATATGATCGATACAAGTGGGTAGTTATCTGCTTCCCTCTAGTGGTTAAATGAAAATTAGAAATCCTTTTCCTAATTTTGCCACAGCTGAAAGTTTAAAAGAAAGATATAAGGACCACAAAAGTAGCAGTAGCATTTTTAGGGCGAACCCCCGTCCCCGACTCGGTTTATTTGATACGAATTGCATCGTTTCAGTATATTTTCATGCATTACTGAAGCGCTACTTCAGACTTGTTTACACCGGAAGTCACGTGAGCACACCTACCGGTGAGTCCATGGCAACCGCTTGAGTTAACATAGATAATGGCAGAGATCATCTATACTAAGAAATCATTTTTGCAGAAAATGTGTGAAGGTAAGGCGTTACCTGTTTGACCCTCTGGTGAAACAGAAAAACAAAAGTTTACGTGCTCACTGTGTCTTTGTAGAGTTTGAGGCCGAACAGCGCAGCGGTCCCAGCCCTGCGTGGACAGAGGCCAGCTCTGTGAGCACCCAGCTCTCCCGGTACAGCGTAAGTACACACAGCCGAGGTGAGGTCAGCAAATACAAATCTATGGGATTTAATCTGGATCCTGTGTCAGCCTCGTTTGAGATAACTGGGCCAACTGGGTCTTCAAATGCATTCTCCGTCATGCACAAAACACTAACACATACATGTGATGTGTAAATTACAGCTGCTGCTCTGAGACAAAATGCAACCTAACTGTTGGGGGGGTTGCAAAATATTACTTGAAGTGCAAAATAGCTCCTCCATTTTTATATGGCTTATAACAGAAAACTATAAAATACATTATTTTTTAAACTATTTTTGAAGCCTAAATTGTTCATGAAAGTTGAATGATTGGTTTGGTTAGGTACTTGTGGATGATGATCCTCTCAGAGACTTTGAGCCCGATGTTTGCTGTGCTCTCCCTGGGTACTCTGCATTAGAAGGACCTCATCCGTCACAGCAGAATCGTCCCCCAACCGCTGAAACTACACTTTTCCCCCAAGTCCCTGAAAGTAAGATGTATGGCTGCTCTCCCTGTAATGTGAAACTATAAGTATTAATACATGTTTGCCATCATTATAATTCTCTGTCTTTAAAATGTTGTGCTTGTGTCAGATCCTGTCACGCGTTTCTTGGAGAAGAAAGTGTTTCCAGTGTTGGTGCCTGGACTGGAGGCTTTGCTAAGAGAAGCCCAGAAAAATGGCTGCTTTAAGGTCTAAGTGTCTTTAATAAAAATCAATTGTAAACCTCAAATTGGACTTCTCTGAGAAATCAGAAATTAATCAATGATAAAAATCAACCACTAAAATATTTTTTTTTCTGTTCAGGAAGTAAATAACCATAATTTGACATCTTAATCAAAATTTAATAATTAATTTTATTGTTATTTTCTGCTTTTCTTTTGGAAAATGGTAAGTTTGAAAGTTCACGGATAATAACAATAATATTTTAATATTTAACAGTAATTAGTTTAGCGCATCTGTGCCATAAACCTGACATTGGGTGGTAGTCTGATAAATTTAAATGCTGTACAGCAATAATTTACCAGTAGAGGGATCTAAAAAACAATTCAGTGCTGACAGACACCAACATGGGAGCTTTGTTGTTTTAACTCTTGTACATTTTGCTGCTGAAATAGTTGTGCTTTATAGTCAAGGGAGATGCTGAATGTAGGGCAGTCTCTTTTTTATTTCAGAGGAAAATAACAGCGTTGAACCCATGTGACTTTCTGACTGAGTGGCTCTACAAGTAAGAGTCCTCCTGCACACAGCTCACTCTGCACTCTGTAGTACTACCCTCACCTCACCACATAGATTCTCTCTGATGTCACATTGAAAGTGCTGTGTATGTGAAACACTGCATGTTTCAAGTTTTTCATCCTTCCTCAGCCATAACCCTCGCAGGAGTGGACAGGAACCAGTGAACTTTCATGACATCCCCTTTGTCAAGGACTGGCTTGGGATGCAGTGAGTATCTCTTCAGTTTGCACACCATGGTTATTATAGCTAACTAAAACGAAACCAGAAACCAAAACTGGGTGTGAAAAAACATTTTAGTAAACGAGAATAAAAAAAAAAAATGCTAGAAGTTGAAAAACTAACTAAAATAGAATAAAAATTTGAAGGGAATATTCTTAGTTTTAGTATTTGTTAGTTAGATGTTGAATGATGGAGGTGTTTATTAATTATTATTAACCCACATCTTGGTACTTCGATGGCCTATAATTGAAAATGTTAGTCTAGTATGAAGGTAAAATTTTCATAACACATACTGAAGTTATTGTACAAAAACATACAGTGTACAGTTTTTAATCCAGTGTCTGTAGCAGAGGTGTCAAACACGAGGCCCGAGGGCCAGAATCAGCCCGCCAAAGACTCTAATCTGGCCCAATGGGCAATTTTAGAAAATGTAAAGGTGAGCATAAATCTAGGACTTTTAATTCTATTTTCCAAAGTTTGGCAGCATGATAAAGAGCTCCCCCATGACCAATCTTACTACACCACGTTTTACTGGTTTGGCCCACTTTAAGGTCAAAGTGGGCTGTAAGTGGCCCATGTAAAATGAGTCTGACATCCCTGGTTTATAGCACAAAGCAATTATAAGCTATGACCGAACACACACACAGAAAAACTCCATGCGCACTCTCCTTTCTTGTCTCATCACCCTTTCTTTTCCAATCCCCTCCAGTCCCAGGCCTCCCACCCCTCTGTTTCTACGGCTTACTGAGTGCGAGGCTGCTCTGCTCATCCAGGCTTTTTGGAGGGGATACAAGGTATGCTGGACATGACTGGAAGCTGAATGCTGTTTACAGGCTTTCTGTCCCACCACAAAAGGACTAGGGGTTGCAGAATGGCAGGTCTGAAAATCACCAAAAAGTGTGATAAAATAAACAGGAAACCTAAACTTTAAGAAAGTTTCCTCTTTTATGGAACGAAGAGGAAATGTGTTGCATAGTCTTGGATGCATTTTACATTTCACTGACACACAACTTTAGCTTTGCCTGCTTGACCAACTTCACAAACTCATCAAAGAATTCACAGTGTAGACATAAGATAACATTTTGAAGAAGAAAGTGTCAATCATCCCACAAGAACACAGCGACCCTGTGTGTGTGCGTGTCTGTTAGGCTACAATAGGCGCCCGCTAAGCGTGCATCGGCCAACAGTCTCGTTGTTCTCAGTGTTGTTGTATAATCCCATCCCCTTAAAGAGCCCCCTCTTCCACAGGGGCTGCAGTTTCATTCAGCAGCTTGATTATGTCATCAGTGATGCCAGGCTTTAATTCCCTCCTGTGTGGGTGTTGTGGTCTGAAGCACTCTGTGCTGTGATATAAATAGATATGCACAGACACTTCCAGAGGCAAACAGCAGCATCTCTCTCTCTCGCTCTTTCTCCCTCAAACACACACACACACACAGACACACAGATAAACACCAGCTCCTGTGGTGTAAGGATAAGCAAGGGTCATTTTTTGTTTGTTTCGACAGAACCTCTTCTTTTGTGCGTTTCTTATCCGATGTGCTTGTGGGAGGATTCAGCTTCAGTGTGGCTGCACAAACCACTGAGAGGAAAAGAGGCCAGCTGCACCGACGTGCACAATTGCATTACATTTGAATGATTTGAAAATGTGCTTGCACATGTGGGCCTGAAGATAAAAGTGTGGATGCGGGCATAAAAAAGATGGATGGAATGTGTGTCGTGGACTGCTGGGGCGCCAGCAGAGGGCAGCACTCCCTCTTATTTGACTTTTTTTTTTTCCATGAACAACAAAATATAATTGATCTCTGCTCACATGTGGTGGCAGCAGTGAGCCAGCTGTCTGTCACTCCTCGCTGTATGTTTACCCTGAACTAAGAGGTTCAGCAGGGCCACTGATAGGACTGCAGCTGAGCACCCCAAGGGATCCAGGGAAAGAGAAAGAGAGAGAGAGAGTCGGTAGAGACAGAGAGAGGGAATGGGAGGATTATGAGGAAGGATGATGGTTGGTCTATGTTTGGAACACTTTCGCATGGATGGCAAAAGGAAGGAAAGAGGCGAGCTGATATTGCAAAGTGGTGTCAGAGTAGGAAGATGCAGTTTTCTAGGGGGTGGGAAAAGGGAGAGAGATGCAGCACAATCAGGGTCTGCAGCTGAGGGTTGGCCTCTTGGAAGATGCCGCTATCATGACTTATTTAGGCTACATGGAGCAGAGCTGAATTTTGTTTAATCCTGACAGGCGCTGTAGTGTGTTGCGACTGCTGTCACCTTGACTTGAGAAAAACGGCAGTTAACAGCGGAGTGGGCAGCAGAGGAGGGACGAGCACGTCAGCACAAACCGAGTGAACTGTAAAGCACCAGTGCCTTGTTAAACTTCTACTGGGATCATTAAACATAACTATTACAGAATTATTCTGACACCAGCGTGCAATCAAGATGTCGTAGTTCACAAATCTCATTTCTAAGTAAAGAATTCCAAAGAATGTTTCACTCAAATCTGCCTCTCTGTCTGATTTTAAGTGCTTGAGGATAGTTTATTAGAGTATAATAGGATTGTGGGATTTTCCTGTAATATATAGAGTCAGTATAAGATCAGTGCACTCTGTTCACTTCACCCCCATCTGCCTCCACACGCACCCCATTCCCCCCCTCACACTTACACCCTCGGCTGTTATATAACCAGCTTGACGCAGCGCTGACTGCAGAGGGTGTGTGTGTGTGTGTGTGTGTGTGTGAGTGTGAGTATTCTGGTAAGAAAGACAGACAGACTGAAGACACGAAGGGGCATGAGAGTATTTTTGTAGAGTGGAATTTTATCCCTCCATTATTAATCTCTTTCATCAAAACGCTGAGGGCTGAAGCAGAGCAGTGCTGGAGTGCACACAGACACACACATACAAACACACATAGACACAGATGCAAACTCATGACCCAGACAGTGCGTTTGTCTTTTGTTTCACTCGCGTATAACTGTTAAGAGCTCCTAGGTCTAAACATATTATATAAGCTTCTTTACACCGTGTACCTTAACCCAACTATAATCCATTCATCCATGCCTGCTACTCTAATGCACACTGATGTGCAAGCATGGACACACACACACACATAAACACACACGCACAGTCTCCTCTGATCACTAAGACTTCTCAGGATTATTCAAGTCAGCTGAGCTAGGGTAGTGTGGCTGTTGTGTAATAAATTCCCATTGCAATTAGACTGTCAATATTAGAGGGTTGTGGTCTGGTACCTTTGCCCTTTATCATCATCATTGCCATTTCCACTGGCTCCAGTTGCAGATTTATTTATGTGGCTGGCCTTATCTCAGCTGCAGCGCACCTTTTATCTGCTGTATAAAAAAAAAAAAATCAAACTTAATTCCAAAAACTTAAAGCAAGTACCATCAGTTGATTTCCACTGGAGAGTTTTGTATAAGAAAAGTCTGATACGACCACAGACAGTATAAAACAAGGATGTAGCCGCTGTGACATCACCCGTCCTATTTTGAAACTTTGAAGTGTTTTCACTGTTATCAATTTTTTGTTTCGAAACCAGATGTGACAACCGTTGGCCAGAGCTGACCGTGAAATTTGGCATTCAGTGGCTGACTAATTGTCAGTCCTATCCTGTTACCCAATGAGCACATCCTGGATAAATCTGCTTTCATGACACTTAGAATGGCTAAAATTTAAAAAGTAAACTTCATGTTTTCTAGTCAAGGTTGATGTAAGGCAGTTAGTTAGCTAGCTGCAACCAGCCAGAATACTGCTAGCTTTGGTAGCTTTGTCCAGTCCAAGACAGTGTTGGTGTCATTATGCAGTGTATACACTGTACCACATATATGACATACAGTAGGCTGTGCAACCAAACCGTGAAAAACATTGAAAACACTGTTTAAGCCGATGCTAGCTCGTACGCAGAGTGTGAATGCATGCAGCACGGGTGGTTTTATTAACAACGGATTATGTTATCTTAAAAAAATTTTTTAAATGCTCATACATCTTTTTTTCTCACTGATACTCCCTTCTTTACATTCCTCGTGCATTAATTTTTGTGTGCTCCCAGAATTTGTCGTTTTTCCTACTTCTCTGTCACCTCTATCCCCAGCCGGCAGCTGGTCGCGGTCGATGGCTGCGACTTCCTGAACCTGGTTCTGCCTGAGGTCTCTGCTTGTGAAAATGGAGTGTTTTCTCTCTCTTTCTCTCTTGGGTCTTGGCATTGCTATACAAAGTGCTTTGAGGTTACTGTTGTTGTAAATTGGCACTACATAAGTAAAATTAATTGAATAGAATAGCAAAAATCTTTGGTTTCCTTCTTTCATAGACCTTTCCCTCCTTCTTGTACTGCAGGTCCAGATATTATTAAGAAATGGGGCACTGCAAGTGCTGAGTTGTATTCCTCCTGACATAAACGAATAGAGCTGGTTGAAAGAAACATACACATATATGTACACACACACACACACACACACACACTTGCCCCTCCCCAGAGTACTGCATAGTCAACAGTAGAAGTAGGTCTATGATTCCAGTTCAATGGTCCAAGGGCAGCGATAGATGAATGGTTTTAAATGTGGTTCCCTGTTAAGTCATTTTGATGTGCCACGTGCAGTGACACTCATGCAGAAAATATGTCTCAGGCTTGGTCCTTGCTTACCCTCCTGTAAATGGGCTGATATCTCAATATGAGGACCATATTTTCACTTGTGCATTTATCTGTGCCTACATTTGTCTTAGGTCTTATTTAAATGTAAGTATTTTTTACCTTTAGGACAGTAGGGTGGCAGTGCAACTGCTTATTGTGACTCAGTCTACAGGGGCATGAACACAGGCTACAGGTCACTGGGCTGGTTAAGCCTTGAAGGGAGCTGTGGTGAACACAAAGATGATGGATGGGTGGAGTGTGAAGGGCAGATAAAGCAGACTGTGGCTGTGTCTTTATGCACTTGGTCGTGCAGCCACTTCCTCCAAACAGAAGCCATTGTGTTGCTGCTGTTTGGTGTGAGACCGGGTGAGGAGCTCAGTCTCACAGTCAGCTTTACACTGAAAAGGAATGCAGCTTGAAAGGCTGAGTTGTGAGACTGCGACGTGTGCGTGCACACCATAATGTTGTATGCAATTGTGGATAATGTGGTGTGTGATAACAGTGGCTCTTGCAGTGTCTCAGTAATTTTTCTAATCACTCTAATCCCAGCCTTCATGCAAACATACAGCATGAGAGGACTGAGTCACATGCACACAAAACCAGACTCTGCCACGTGAGCAGTGCATCAGCACGTATGATTATATCAAGAAGATAATGCGTTAGCAAAGTTTCACTAAGAATTCAAATGAGTATAAATAACTGTGAAAAACAATGAAGTTGAGATGCATATATTTTAACATGCAGTACAAGTAAAGCCTCAAAATTCTTAACAAGGCTTCGTGCCCAGGGTCAAAATAACTTAGCCCTGCAAATCAGCTGTGCTGATGCACACAGACAGGCTTCAGAAAACTCAGGCACACACACACACACAACTCAGCCCTTTGTCTCCTGCTGTCATACACAAGCTGTCAGCATCCTGCAGAAAGCTTGTGTATTCATAAAGTCAGCTTTCCAAGAACTGACTTTGATTTTTGCTCCATTTCCATCATTTCGGAGAAGCTGACAGCATCAGAAGCTGAAAGGGAGAATACAAGATTTATGGAGGACATCAGTGAAGAGTGTCAGAGAAGAAATGGCACACAGACACAAATAAAGCACACAAGCGATGGTGAGCAAACACAACAGACTTAACCCACCCCCCTCCCACTCTCCTCCCTCAATACCCCTCTGACCCTCACCCCTCATTTCCATTTCTATGGTTTGCTCCCATCAGCAGAGAGGCTGCTGCAGCACTGTGACACCATGTGAATGAACTATTGGAGCGCTCTAGTCTTACCCATTCCTAAACCTATCACCAGGCTTATATAACAGACCCACTTTTGTACAATAGCAACACTTTTGTTGCCACATAACCAGGCACTTAGGAGAAAGTTGGGGTTGAATGGAGCAGGGTGAAAGGAGACTGGTGAGAAGAGAGGTGGGAGAGAATTCAGAGTAAAGAGAGGTGGATGGAGAGGGAAGAAATACTGATGTGTTGGGGAATCAAGGGAGAGTAATGTGTTAGTATGAAAGACAGTGTCTGAGGAGAGATCTACCACCCAGGGAAGAAAGAAGCCTGTCAGAGATAGTTGAGTACAAAGAGCATAGAGGAAAGAAAAAGGAGGAGTAGGAGGACTAGTTAGTGGGAGAAGAATAGAAGAAAGGAGGAGGAATAAATGGGAACAGGAGGTGAAGCCCTTTACAGATATTTTATTCACATTTGCAACATCAAACTTGCTCGGTAATCTTTCAGGAAGTCCTGCAGCCCACCCACACACACACACACACACACACACACACACACACACAAAACCAAACACAACAGCTGCAGTAGTTTCATCCAAGAACAGAAGCATAATTCATACAGCCTGGATTAGGCTAAATCAGGGTTCCTGTGAATCCTTAGATGCTCTTAAATGCACTGAATTCATTAATCTCATAGTAAGGCCTAATATTTTAAAATGCATTAAAATGAATTAATTTAATTTAAAATAGGAAATAGGATTTTATCACTTGCTTGGCTTATTGTTTTCACTTATTTTTGCAGCATGGTGTTGGCAAGATGTGTGAGTTGCAGTATGTGTTTCAACCACAGTGCAATCAGTATTACTGGACCGCATATTTGCATGGAGATGTGACCAAATGGCTTACATAAGCAGTTCTTGGCACAATTCATGGAGCCATGAATTGTGCTCTGTACCAGAAAATCCTGAAGTAGAATGTCCAGAGAGCGGCCGATTCAATGTCCAGAGTTGAATCTGATTGAGATGCTTTGGCATGACCTTAAACAGGCCGTTCATGCTCGAAAACTCTCCAATTTGGCTGAATTAAAACAATTCTGTAAAGAAAAGTGGGCCAAAATTCCTCCACAGTGAAAAAGACTCTTTGCCAGTTATCGCAAAAGTGTGACTATAGTTCTTGCTGCCAAGGGTGGCACAACTAGTTTAGGGAGCGACTTTTTCACAAAAGTTCAGGTAGGTTTGGATATTTTTTTTCCAATAATAAATAAAATAATAATTTAAATAGTGCATTTATTTACTTAACCCTCCCTGGAAGTGTTCTTAATGTTAGTAACTAAAGCATATACTGTAACAGACTTTCTAAATAACCTTATTTAAACAGTCCTAACAGCTTACTAACACTGATTAGCTTGTGGCTCAATTAAGTTATTGATGATGTTTGCTCATGTGAATTTCTGCATGTGCTCCCTTTGCACGTGTCCTGTGATTGTTATAGATCAGGGCACAGCCAGATGTTCAGGAGATGCGCCAGTGGCAGAAAAAACTGAGAGAGACCCGTGACATTGCCAAAACTGTCAAGCAGTTCTGGGCAAAACAAGAGAGACGAGGTGAGCTCACATACACTTACACACACACTCACATGATATCACTGAATGCCAGCCCTCAGGCTTGCTAGTAGCATTATATCTACTACTATCAAATTCTCTTCAGTGCGTGACAAAAGCTGCTGATATTCATACAAAGATACTAGACTGCATAGAAATCAGTACATACAATATTCAGGTTTACAAAAATGAATACACATACAGTGCGGTGTGTCAGCCTGTGCACAAATAGAGTTTCACACATATAAACGGCTGCAGAGATATTCACGCCAACGGGGCTTTGATGTTTAAAGCTGAAAGATGAGGATTTTGGGAGCGGTGACACACAGAGAGAATGAGGGCAGTGACGGAGAAAGAGAAGCAGACATGGGGAGAAAATAAGTAAGTGAGAGAGAAGATTGCAAATAAAAAAGAGAAAGAAAATGTCTTGAAGGCTCAGGCTGCGCTTGTGTGACAGCGACGGGAGAGGATGGGGGGGATTCATGTGTGGAACTAGTGGAGTAACAGAGTGTAGAGGGGAAGGGGATGAAGTCTAAGACGAGGGTAAAGTGATGTGTACGTCTTTGCCTGTAGCGAGTGTGTGTGTGTGTGCGCTGTGCACATATGAAAGACAGGGAAGAGCAGCTGAGAATGCAGATCCATGTCCACTGTGACTGACAAGCATTAGAGTTAAAGGATGATGACTACACGTTGTCTTTGGAAGCTTGCATAAGAACAGAGTGGTACACTGTGCAAGCACTTTCTTAAATCCAAGTAGGCTTGCGGGGGAAAAAAACAAGACTGTTGCAAAGTTCAGCTAAAGAGATTTTATTTATTTTTAATAAAGAACAGAAAAAAACAGACAAACAGGATTTTATGTGGGGGCTTCATATGAAGCAGAAGATTTTTGGAGAACCTCCAACTTTTTTTTCTAACATCACCATACCCTTGATACCTTTGACTAATGTAATGAAATTCCTATCATCTTTGTGCTTTTTAAACAACTCCATAGACTGAAATGTTAGGATGGTTGCAGAGTAACCTACTAACGTTCCTATGAGGTATAATATGTACGATTTAAAAAAAAAATCTTAGCTCATTTTGAATTTCATGACAGCAACACGTCTTAAAAAATTGGCGATGTTGGGCAAAAAGACTGGAAAAGTAAGCAGTGCTAAACAGAAACAGCTGGAGGAACATTTTGCAACTAATTAGGTTAATTTGCAGCAGGTCAGTAACAGGAGTGGGTCTAAAAAGAACATATTAGAGAGACAGAGGTTCTCAGAAGTAAAGATGGGCAGAGGTTCACCAGTCTGCAGAAAACTGCTTCTACAAATTGTGGACCAATTTTAGAATAATGTTCCTAAATGTAAAATTGTAAAGACTTTGAATATTTGTGATATATAGTACATATAATCATGACAAGATTCAGAGAATCTAGAGAAATCTCTGTGTACAAGGGACAAGGCTGAAAACCAGCAGTGGATGCCTGTGATCTTCAGGTCACTCAGGCATTAAAAACAGGCACGATTCTGTGATGGCAATGAAAGAAATGTTAAAGCTCCATCATCGAAAAAAAAGGCCATATATGAACACGACCCAGCAATGCTGCTGTCTTCTTTGGACCAAAGCTCATTTAAAATGAACTGAGAAAAAATGGAAAACTGGACATTTACAGGGAGTGCAGAATTATTAGGCAAGTTGTATTTTTGAGGAATAATTTTATTATTGAACAACAACCATGTTCTCAATGAACCCAAAAAACTCATTAATATCAAAGCTGAATGTTTTTGGAAGTAGTTTTTAGTTTGTTTTTAGTTTTAGCTATTTTAGGGGGATATCTGTGTGTGCAGGTGACTATTACTGTGCATAATTATTAGGCAACTTAACAAAAAACAAATATATACCCATTTCAATTATTTATTTTTACCAGTGAAACCAATAGAACATCTCCACATTCACAAATATACATTTCTGACATTCAAAAACAAAACAAAAACAAATCAGCGACCAATATAGCCACCTTTCTTTGCAAGGACACTCAAAAGCCTGCCATCCATGGATTCTGTCAGTGTTTTGATCTGTTCACCATCAACATTGCGTGCAGCAGCAACCACAGCCTCCCAGACACTGTTCAGAGAGGTGTACTGTTTTCCCTCCTTGTAAATCTCACATTTGATGATGGACCACAGGTTCTCAATGGGGTTCAGATCAGGTGAACAAGGAGGCCATGTCATTAGTTTTTCTTCTTTTATACCCTTTCTTGCCAGCCACGCTGTGGAGTACTTGGACACGTGTGATGGAGCATTGTCCTGCATGAAAATCATGTTTTTCTTGAAGGATGCAGACTTCTTCCTGTACCACTGCTTGAAGAAGGTGTCTTCCAGAAACTGGCAGTAGGACTGGGAGTTGAGCTTGACTCCATCCTCAACCCGAAAAGGCCCCACAAGCTCATCTTTGATGATACCAGCCCAAACCAGTACTCCACCTCCACCTTGCTGGCGTCTGAGTCGGACTGGAGCTCTCTGCCCTTTACCAATCCAGCCACGGGCCCATCCATCTGGCCCATCAAGACTCACTCTCATTTCATCAGTCCATAAAACCTTAGAAAAATCAGTCTTGGCCCAGTCTTGACGTGTCAGCTTGTGTGTCTTGTTCAGTGGTGGTCGTCTTTCAGCCTTTCTTACCTTGGCCATGTCTCTGAGTATTGCACACCTTGTGCTTTTGGGCACTCCAGTGATGTTGCACCTCTGAAATATGGCCAAACTGGTGGCAAGTGGCATCTTGGCAGCTGCACGCTTGACTTTTCTCAGTTCATGGGCAGTTATTTTGCGCCTTGGTTTTTCCACACGCTTCTTGCGACCCTGTTGACTATTTTGAATGAAACGCTTGATTGTTCGATGATCATGCTTCAGAAGCTTTGCAATTTTAAGACTGCTGCATCTCTCTGCAAGATATCTCACTATTTTTGACTTTTCTGAGCCTGTCAAGTCCTTCTTTTGACCCATTTTGCCAAAGGAAAGGAAGTTGCCTAATAATTATGCACACCTGATATAGGGTGTTGATGTCATTAGACCACACCCCTTCTCATTACAGAGATGCACATCACCTAATATGCTTAATTGGTAGTAGGCTTTCGAGCCTATACAGCTTGGAGTAAGACAACATGCATGAAGAGGATGATGTGGACAAAATACTCATTTGCCTAATAATTCTGCACTCCCTGTATTTTGGAACATGGACAGCGCATCCCGTGAACTAAAGATGAGACGCACCACCCGGCTTAAGAACAGTGCGAAGTTCAAACACCTGCATCTCTGATGGCATGGGGGTCCATTAGTATGTATGGAATTGGCAGCTGGCACATTTGGAAAGGCACCATCAATGCTAAAAGGTATATACAGGCTTTAGAGCAACGCATTCTCCCATTGCATATTTCAGCAAAACAATGCCAAATCACATACTGCCTCTATTACAGCACTGTGTCTTTGCAGCAGAAGAAACACGGCCTGCCTGCAGTGCAGACCCAGACCTTTCTTACAAACAACTGGGGGCAGACCACTAAATGCACTAGTCACCATCATTCATGTGTAGCTTTTGCTGTCCTCGCTTCATCTTTTTCAGCATGTGAGCATAAAGACACCTGTAGGTGCATCCTGCCCCTGCTGATTCCAGAAGTTACTAAAAATGTAAATCAAGTCACATTTTTTTGAATATAGGCATCAAACAGTAGAGCAGCAATGGTGGCACAATGATCAGCATTCTAGCCTCACAGCAAAAAGGTTTTTGGTTTGAATCTACAATCTGGCTGGGGTGTTGCATGCAGAGTTGCATGTTCTACCTGTGTCTTTGTGGGTTATCTCTGGGTACTCTAGCTTCTTCCCACACTCAAAGACATACACACTTAGTGCAGTTAGGTTAATTGGTGCTTCCAGATTGAATGTGTGCAAATGGTTGTCTTTGTGCAGCTAGCGGGGGTAGATGCTTGGTCTTTTTAGGGACATTGTATTTATTTTTCCACGTGCCTGTTGGAACGCTGTATCGTCATGGTGCATCACAACGAGTTAGCAAGTGAACAGAAAAATCAAAACACGTGGCAAAGAACAAAAGATGACTAAATGAAGCTTCGCTTTACTTTGCATTGTTGCAGCTGTCTACTTTTCCAGCGGGTCCACGTAAATGATTTCAAAAATGTCGATAATAAGGATACAGAAGGTGCAACTCCTACATGCACAATAGGACTAATGACACAGAGGGAAAGAAATCCGATTACACCATGCTTACAACAGACAGCTCAACAGTAATATTGTCGCATTGTCTCCCCCTTAGGGAACTGATATATTCAACGAGGCAACACTCATCTTCTACCCACAAATAAATAGGGATGGATGTGTGTCAACATCACACTGTTTGGAGGAATACTGGGAATTGTCTTCTTGAATGAATCCATAAATAATTACAATCTCTACATTTTACCCTGTTTGGTGCTCTAATCTGTGTACTTGCCTGATAATTTACTGACTGCACTTTGTGGTGAACTTTTTCTAGATGGGAGGATAAAAATAGCCGCCAGACGACAGATTTGTAAAATAATTATATATGATAATAATGATATTAATATATGAAAATAGCTTTAAAAAAAGAAACCCTCAAGAAGCAATTACATCTATATTTAATCTATTCTGCTCTTCGCATTTAACCCAGATACAGGAGCATTCATACACTGAGCCCATCTGACGGGGGTGTGGCGGTGTGTCATGATAAACACACCCACACTCCAATAACGCTAGTCATGGTAGTGTTTCAGTTTTTGTCACTCAGAAACAAAGAACGGCGGCATCATGAGCCCAGGTTGTTTCCACAGACGCATTCCACACAACAAAGCCGCTCTCTGCGGCCGACGAACATTCTTCCACAGGCGTGTGACGGCCATGCCACACTGCCACTGCTAACCGCCGCCGCTGCTGCTACTGCTGACCTGACATTCTAGCTGGGGGCCTGGGGATGGGTGTGCATGCGTAAGAGAGTGCATGAGCGTCTGTCCAGACTGTCGCCCTGCATGGAAACCATTTTCCAACCTCTTCAACTGAGTCTACAATGGATGAAAATAGGAGAGAACCAGAAAGACAGAAAGAGACAGAAGTTGCAGTTTGTTTGCCGGCTTCTTCTGTTTTTGTTTTTTGGATTTTATAGAAGTCGCCTTCCTGCACTATGACACATAAATGACCCATGTTTGGTGCACTGGCAGAGTTACAAAGAGAGGGAGAAATTATTTAGGGAGGCTCCCCTCCCGACTGTATGCTCATTCTGTAAGTCCCACAACAGCTGCGCATTTGACCCAAGAAAGCCGGCGTACAATACCTCCTCTGCCGCTTCATAGTCTGAAATCAGAATTAGTCAGAGATGGAGAGAAAAACAATGAGGCAAAGAGCAAAGAGCAGGCACACACTGATATGTCAAAAGGTCACATTGCACTAGACAGGTGCAGCTCTCAGCAGTTCATGAATCACCTCGACTGTCCTTGACTGGTGCTTGTTTACCGTCAGTTTAAGCCCTGTTAAAACAGCTTGTGACATCACGTGGTTAGTGACATTGTTTTGAATAGATCAACATGAAATGAAGTAGCAACAGAAATCTGTTAATTGCTTTGGCATTCTCCCTTGTTTTGTTTTGTTTTTTTAGATTTTCTTAACCTGCCACACCAAACTACAGCTTTTTAAAAGCTAAGTCATGGGTTCTGAATCAAGGAAATGATTCTCAGATGATAAAACAAAAACAAAAAAAATACTGAAGGGCTCAATCACTGCATATTTGGATTCTCCATATATATGGATGCAATTTGAAATCTTAAAGAAAATGTTATTTTTTTAAGAAAAAAAAATAACAAAAAACAAAATTTAAAAAACACAATTCCATCACACTTTTTCAATAATTAGCTTGTAAATAAAGCAGAGAAAACCCCAACAATCATATGACCCTCTATGTGCAAGCTCTTTGGTGACAGTGGGAAGGAAAAACTCCCTTTTAACAGGAAGAAACCTCCAGCAGAACCAGGCTCAGGGAGGGGCGGGGCCATCTGCTGTGACCGGTTGTAGTGAGGAGCATTCAAAACCGTAACTTGCAATCCATGACAGCACTTTATAATAATGTCATACTATTAGGCATTATTAAGGTATTAGCAAGTGCTTAATTCATCATTTATATATCATTAGTCCTCCTTAGTTTGACGTTTATAAATAGAGATATGTTTATCCATCTGTTACTGTTACACTGTGGACAGCTATCACTGCTAGTAATGATCATAATTGTAGTCATAATGATATATCTATATTTATAAATGGCATACTGAAGAGTAGTAATGCTATATAAATGATAAATTAAGCAACTACACATACCTTACTAATACATAAATAATGCTTAGTAGCATTATTTGTTATAAAGTGATACCGGCTTTTGTTTTTCATGCATATACTTACTTTAACAGTGTCAAAGCTGTTGCTCTTTACTGACTGATAACAACAACACCAGCAGAGGCAACCAGAGTAGCGTTGTAGCTGTGAAAGTGAGAAAGTGTCAGCACTTGTCTCAGTCGTGTTCTGTTCATAATTTTTCAACTTATTCTACTGAAAAAACTGCACTTGAAAAGAACTCGCTTGATATCATTAAAACTTTTGTGCAAGGAACAGATAATTCTGCTAAAGTCTTTAAAGGCTAACACACTCAAGATTTTTTGACCTGTTATTTAAATGAGCTAATCTGTCAAATTCCTAAAAGACTGTAAGGATCTTTTTTAAACACTTTGCCTGAAAAACATATCCGAACATCTCTTGTTTGTCTCCAGTGGGTTCGGCTATGACAGATCTTCCAGAAAGCCCCCAGCCTGGAAACAATGTGTCCATCCAGGTGGTTTCCCCCACTCCCCAGAGCACCGCGGTCCAAACACCCACCACCCGTATGAGCCCACAGCCTGGTGAGTGGCTCACACCCAGCCTGCACGTCAGGGAAGAAGTAGCCTTTACATCTCTGACTAATTTCCTGTCTGTGTCCAACAAACTGATCGCAGGGTCTCCATCGCTACTAGGAACACACAACCTGAGCTACCCTGGTGGGACTTGGTAACTGGAAACATTAGCTTTGTGTAAAAACTTTTTTTCTGCTGTTTAAAGACTATTAAACTCTGTTAGGCTAATGTCAAATTGACCTAAAGTGATCAGTCAAACAAGCCCTGTTTAAAAAGGAAAAGAATAAAAAAGATGCCTGTAACCAATTTGATATGGCCAGGCCAGGATTTATGGTCTGAGATCCGTGTCTAATTAGTTTATTGCTTTCATTGCCTTTTTGATGGATCAGTTTCCTTCACGTGTCTCACCCAGCCAATGAACACCATATAGCACGGTTCACATATTATACTGTCAGGAGTGAAACCTCTTGTAACGGGCGTCATAATTTCTCTCTCCGCACCTCTGGATGACAGCTCAGTGGAAGATAACCACATTTCCTTGATCTGTCTTTTCCTCTTTCCTTAGCAATAGACATTACTCCACAAAGGAGGTCATAGCATTTCCATTCAAGCCAGAAATTGAGGCCAGAGTCAAAGGTGGCTTGGCACACGGTGCACCGCTTTATATCCTGTTTATCAGGAAAGGAAATGACACTGTCAGAGAAGCTGAGCATAAAAGAGAATTGGAAAAACATCACTTAGATCACTGGTTTGTATTTGGCAACTATGACAAAAAAACAAGAATCTCTAATATTATGCTTAGATTTTTATTACATTAAAGGGTTAAAGTAAGGTTGTCCTGTATAACAATACATATGGGAATATGTGTATATATATCCCCTTTGTGGGGATAGGTTAATTGAAAAATCCAAATTGCCCATAGGTGTGAATGCAGGAGTGAATGTGAGTGTGAGTGGTTGTCTGTCTCTATGTGTTGGCCCTGCGACAGACTGGCGACCTGTCCAGGGTGTACCCCGCCTCTCGCCCTGTGACAGCTGGGATAGGCTCCAGCACCCCCTGCGACCCTGAAAAAGGATAAGCTGAAGCGAATGGATGGGTGGATGGATGTATATATATGTATAGGTATATAATAATAACACAGCTGAGGAGATTAAAAAATAAAACCTTGTTAATCAGTAAGTCACTTAAGATTTCTGCCACAGAAACGTGGGATGGCTTGGCTACTCATTACACACACGACACACGATAACGCCATAAAAAGATGTATGAGGTGTATTTAACCTTTGTTTATTCATACTTAATAGGAGTATTTTCCTACTGGTCTTTTGCCTGATCTGTTGAATAGGCGCACATTTTGCATCATCCCCGCTGAGTCTGCCACCTTCAGCTGTTTGTTTTTCTAGCTGTTGGCATTCAAACATTTATCTTGAATCAGCCTCAGAAATCATGAAATTTGATTTGCAAAAATTAAAAGACTGCTGCTCAAGTGACTCTGCAGTTCTTCTTTGTGTAACACTGTCCAGGTTATAGCTGTTTTCTCTTGACTGTGGGTGTCAATTAAAGTGAAAGAATAAAGTGCACTCCTGGCATTTTTCCATCTCGCCACAAACCCAGCGTACCTGAGAGGGTACTGATGGTTGATCTTCTGTTTCATGATGAACTGCTTCTTGACCAAGTGAAGCATACCACCTCAGAGTGAGGTGTGGGGAGGGTCATGTATCTCCCTTTGCAGGTATGTGGACGCCTGGAAGACAGCTGCCACTGCGTGAGGAGATAAAACGGCCCATTTAATTCTGGGGACATCTGATAGAGGAGCCAGCTCCACGAAGTCTGGCAGAACTGTGCCCGACTGAAACTTGATCACACAACGGCAGAAGGTAGTGTCGGTATCAAGCTGTCAGAGCATAGACAGATAACAAGTGGTTCTGGGTTGTGATTCCAGGCTGATGTGTTAGTTAAAACTTTGTTTACACATTTAAAATGTAAAAACTAAAATATCTTTGATCTGTGTGTGCTATGAATGCACTGAATGTATTAAAGAAGCCTATGTCAGACAGAAAACTACCCAGAACATGTAGCCCAAAGTTAAACTACAGACTCATATTTCCATCTCTATCATCAAAGGACAAAGTAGACATTTATGTAAATGCAATACTGTGCAAAAGACTTGAGCCACCCCTCATTTCTTTATATTTTGCTGGGAAAATGGGAAATAGATTCTATGATTTTATTGAAATCTGTGCAGGATAGGGGTGAGCATGAAAGTCAGTGTTTTATAAAATCTCCTTTATTCTTCAACGCACTGAAGAATCATCTCTGTGAAGATGATCCCACACCGCTTCATCAAAGTTGTTCTGGGGAGGCTAATCCATGACTGACTGTGTTCCACAATGATTTCCTATTTGTATGATTTTACTACACTGGCAATGTGTTTGGGATCATTTTCATGCTAAAAAATGAAGCTGCTGCCAATCAGATGCTTTCCACATAGCATTGCATTGTAGCTCAAAATCTGATGGAACTTTTCTGATGAGGCTTTGGTGAATGGTAGATGGATCAAGGGCCAGATGCATCGCTCACATGTGAGGTCTTTACTGGATTTTTTCCTATCCAGTCCAGTTTTCTCATGTTCTTTTGAGGACACACTGCAAACTATACTGAGATATGCCAAATGTTCAGCTAACAGCTCTTTGTAAGTCACCTTATTGGTTGAAAAACAATATTTTATGCCAGTCAAACTGTGTTGTCTTTGTAATTTTTTCTAGATTCAAGTAAAGAAATTTAAACAAATTATATGTTTATGCAATAGTAATAAAGTGCCTAAAGATGCCTAAAGAAATTGTAAAATTATTCTTCGTGAAGTTGTCTGTTATGTATACACAAACCTCTGGTTCATCCCGTAAGTTAGGTGCCTTTTGTAATGCTTAATTACTTGTAGGTTGAGTTAAATAGCTTAACAAACAAAAACAAAAAAAACATTCCTCTGAAAATGGTTAGGTACAAGGACTGGACTAAATGAGTGCAAAAGCAACCAGTGTCCAAAGAAGAACGTGGGAAATTGTTGCTCAAGACAATTTTAAAATATTATAAGAAAGTAGCTTCCTGGAAGCAAAATGTAAAGAATTCAAGGGGTGATTCAAGAATTTGCTACAGATATTAGTGAACATTAGTGAACATTTTCTGTCAAGAGTCAGATGGGGTAGTTTTTCTGTTAAAGATGGAATCTGTATGCCTGTTAGCTTAATTAGCATAAAGACTATGCTAATTCTTTATGCTAGCCTGTCCATGTTCAAAGGTAACAAAAAACATGCTTAAAGCTTACAATTGAACATGTTGCATCTCATTAAATTACTTCACACGAATATGTTTTTGTACAGGCTAATGGTTTCATCCCTTTTGTGCATCTTTGTGCTAAGCTAAGCTAGGCTAACCAACTGCTTTAGATTACATTCAATGACCTGGTTTCATCTGTATGGACAGAAATGTTGCGAAGGTTTCACAAAAATGGGAAAAGCACATGCAGTTTTTTATTCTTCCATAATACCTGGCTGTTATTGTTACCATGTGTCATCAGGAAAAAAACACAAGATCCAATTAAAAGTTAACTACAAATATGACACCTTTATTTAACTTTTTTTGTCCTGAATTGGTTACAGAAACAAGAGAGTTAACTGTTGGGTTTTTTTTTTGTCTTTTTCTTTTTCTAATCAGGGGAATCAAGTTCTATACATAGGCATGCTGCGTCACTGCACAGTCATAGCTGTGAAAACCAATATTACCCCTGTCAGCTGCCCCACTGGAGCAGTCTGAAGGCAAGACAAATCAGGAGAGGACAGGCAAGGACATGTCAACCCCAGGGAGTATGGGTTTTCAAATGGGCTACCCAGGGACGACAAACTTAACATAGAAGTTGTGTGCAAAATCTCACCACAGTCTATTTGATTTTAAACACAGAGACAATATCAGTCGGAAGATTCTCCTTTTTTTTTGTTCTTTTTTTACCCTCAACTCTTCAAACTAACAGAGGAAGTTATTATTAGGTCCAGTGATGATGGCATTTTGTTCCTTTTGGGGGAATCGTACTGCTTTGGACCATTTCCCTTTGTTTCTCAAGAACCAGCTCTCTTTTGTGTTTAAGAAAGCACAGACATTAAGTGTGTCATCTGATATACACTGAAAGTATGATTGTTGCCACATGACCTTTTACATAAATAGTTAGTATTCAAAAGTACGTCTGAGAAAGGTCATATATGTAGAAATGGTGATAAGCATGCACAGATAGGTAGTTGACGAGTGCAAAGTCTACAAAGTCACATCATGTTATTCTTTTTTTTTAATGTACTCCACATAGAGTGAAAACATCACAAGAATCGAAACCTCCCTCCCCCTCAGCTCTGAGTGCTGAAACTCAGGAGCTTTGTTTCTTTGCTGCTGACCATCTAAAACCCTGAGGACAGTTCTTCTTGCATGGATATGAGGCTTGTAGCCTGTTTCAGACCAGGCCTGCCCAAACAGAGCCTGGTATAGCAGGACAAGCTGTCTTTGGGCATGAAGCTGGCCTGCAAGTAGCAGTCCTATTTTAGAATAGCCAGTGTGTAAGACATAAACATACAGCAGTAGTCAAGGATTGACCCCTTGTCTTTTCTTAGTAAGATCAGGGGCCAGCACACTGACTATTGGTGGGCTTGAGCCCTCCCTGCTTTGCATTTTCTTTTTTTTATAGCTATCCCTAATATATCACAGACTAAGTCAGGATTTACTGCATGAAGTGGCAAAATTATCAATAGGCATTGTCGTCTTTTTGAAAATTTGAACATAATCATGTTTGCATCCCCGTAACAGCAAAGTGTGGGAGGTACAACCAACATAAATCCTGATAATTGACAACTCACATTATTTCCTTAATCAAACAAACAAAAAAATGAAAATAAAATAAAATAAAATAAAAGCACATCTAGTGTTGGCGAAACATTTCCAAAATGCTATAGTTTAAAAAATAAAAGCATAATGTAACAAACAGGCAAATGTATAAACACAAAGCAAACCAGTTAAAAAAAGAAGATAAAATCAGTTTGCAGTGGTCAGTCAGTTCTGCAATGAATCACTGATATCTAAACTCAGTCTACAGTTAAAAAAAAAAGAAAGAAAAAAAGGTAAACAAGCAAGCAAAGCTTTACAGCACTACTATGTACACAGCTCCTCGGGTGAAAGAGAGAGCCGGTGCCATGATGAAGGGAAAGGGCGTGAAACAGAGACTCCAGTGAAACAAGAGTCCTTCTTGGCACAGAGACTTGAGCTATAGCTGACCACAGAAAGAGTCCAGAGGAGGAGAGGAAGGAGGAGGAGGAGGAAGAGACGCTCCACCAGAAAAAAGAAAACAAAAATGAAGACAACGACATAGAGAAGAGGAACATGGATACAGACGGACAGACGTGGGAGCCATTTTCTCACACAGATTGGAGGCTGAGTGGAGGAAGTCTCAGAGATTTCACTGTCACACAGACTTCCCTTTGGGGCCGTCTTGTGCTATCTCATTCCTACTCACCGCCACCCTCCTTCTCCTCCTCCTTTTCCATTTGATCCCCCTCTTTCTACCTTGCACTGTTAATCTGATCTTTCTGAGGCTCTAGGATATCTCCACACACCAGCCACAGCTCTAAATATAGTCTTGTCACTCACAGCTTGACTACTGTATCAATATAAGTGTTGTTTTTGTAGTTCCGTGCCTCACTGGAGGGTCGTGTGGAGGAATATTTAGCACCAGAAATGTACCTGGACTTTGATTTTTTTTTAAATCTTTTTTCTCCCCCGTCGACACTCGTGAAATCACAACACTCACGTACGCACACACAAACACAAATACAGGAACCAAGAACAGGAGACCATTTCATTTCCTCGCTCAGTTTCTTGCTGATATAAAGTGAGAGTTTCTCCTGGCTGCTTCAAAACGCCAGTGGCTCTGGAGATGTGGGAGCGCACAGCAGTCTGACCTAGATTCATTAAGCGGCGCCTCTCCCCCCCCTCGCCCGGTCATGACTGATGTCCCCTTAGTCCAATCATAATCCGCTCTGCTTTATCGTACATCTAAAAGCAGTTCGTGGGCAGCTCTGTTCAGGTGCTTCAGGTGCAGCTGTGGTCATCGGGGAAACTTCCTTTCCAGTCACAGTTCAGGCTTCAGAGTTTGTGTTTGCAAAGTGTCCATGCAGGTGGGAGGATGGCGGAAGGTGAGAAGAGTTATATGTTTTATTCACAGATGGTTCTGATCACAACCCTAACCCTAACAGAGGTGAGAGAGAGGGAGGAGACAGGCCTGGGGTGTGTGGGGGTTGCTGAGGGGGTAACAGTCTGGAGAGGAAAGGTTTGCTGGAGTGTTATAGGGACCACACACATACACACTCTTTCCTCTTATATGCTGTACATTCACACCTACAGAGGCAGGGTTATTTTAGGAGGGCCCTGCTCAAGTTGTACAGTTTGCCCATGTGCTCTGTCTACACCTACGGTGTGGAGGGATGGAGGACAGAGCCAAATGTTTCCACTCGAACGCCTTCATTGTGAGGAGCTGCAGAAAAGACATCCTGCCTGACAGAAAGAGAGAGAGCACGAAAAAGCAATCTATTTCACAGTTTTCAGGGATGCCTACAATGTTGCAGTGTCACAGGAGCAAATGATACCTAAAAAGGAATACTGCATGTCGGCATTTTCAGATCAGAGTCTCTTTTTCTTTTCTTTTTTTTTTGCTACTTTCTTTCACATTTCCACTCTTCTAGAAAACCTTCAGCTCTGTCCTCCATATCCTACTCTCTCTGAATCTCACACACACTCAAACAGTAGTTGATTGGCACACAGTCAGTCTTAAAGTCTGTACACAGAGTGAAAGGTCGATGTAGGCATCCGTGCTTTTAGTCCAGTCCAGCCAGACAGGGAGGTGGGCCCTTCGTCCTGGACCCCCCCTCATTCTCCCTCCTCACCCTCTTCATCTCGTCCTTTTTTTTTTCCTTTTTAAATCACACACCCTCTTTCCAAACCTCTCGCTCACCACAGCTGCCTCCCCGTGTAGGTAGGAGGGGCAGAGGGCACCTGTAGGTGAAAAAGTTGAGTTTGTTAGTGAAAGCATCTCATTTTTAGACATGCATTTTAATTCACATGGTTACAGGGTCTGCATACGTTCCATTCACACTTTATGTGCACATCTCTCTGTGTTTTAAAACAAAATGCCTGTGTTTTTGCCATTGCAGATGTATTTACACACTAAAACCAGTCTACGTGTCTCTTCAGGCTATTGAGCTGCCAAAAACCAGGTAAATTGCAAATATCATTCACAGAATTGAAGCTACTTTGGCTTTTTTGCCCTTTTATTGACCTCTCAGGTGACACAGAGACTACGTCCACACTAGCTCGGATAGATTTTTCGTCTGAAAACGCTCCGCGTCCACACTAGTGTTTTCAGTCGTTTTCACACAGTTGTGCGTCCACATTGAAACGTCCGAAAACGCATACGTTCCAGTACTGCGCATGCGTGAAGCGCAAGAAGATTTGGCCTGCCTCATTTCTGTCTGCCGTTTATTTACTTTCTGGCTCCTTGAAACGTCGCCGAGTTTTTTAAATGGACTAACAATGAGGCGGAGTTGTTGCTGCGAGTAACACAAAAGTACAAAGTTGCCAAAGCGAGTGAGAATTAAAGAATTTGAAGAAAAGCTATCTGGAGCATGTACAAACTGATATTAATCTTTTTTAGGGCTGTCAAAATTGAGAGCAAACAAAACAACCGCTGTATAATGCCCTCCGCTATCTTTGTTTAATTGGTTACATGACTGCGTCACATGACTAAAATGCATCATTTTCAAACGAAAACGCATTAGTGTGGACATAGCCAGAGACTAGCTGTACCCTGAAACCTGAGTGGAAAACCTGCAGGCTGTATTCAGGGCTCCAGAAAAACTGAAAACTGCATGTTTTTCTGGTAAATGCATAGTTAATATTCTCTAAAAAATGCTATTTAACTCTTCACCCTTTGAAAACCTACTAGGAGTAACCTTTGAAGCTCTTTTATGAACATCTTTCAGGCCTGCTTGTAGTACAAAATGACTAGATGCGCATCAGAAGAAGTTAGCCTGTGCAGCTAGCCTTAAACCCCCCAGAAACTGTTCTAATGGTTGTGAAACCACATCTTTAGTGAGCTATCCTGAGGTGTCAAAACTAGTCATTAAGGATAAAGGGGACGTCGTCGTGGAAAGTGTTAACAAAGGTACTGCAGTAAATGATACTGCTCTCTGTAGAAAGGGAACAAATGCAACATTTATCTGTCAAAAAGTATAATGTTTTTATTGATGGAAAATGTTAGCTCATATTATTGTATTGCTATTAAATTTTAAAGCCACACGAATCCAATTATAGCAGCTATTATATTTCCCCCAAATGCACTGTGGTCAGTTAATAGCCTGGTCTCCAATAATGACCAGCCTCCGGGAAAAAAACAAAGTGCCTGTCATAAAATGTGCATTCCGATTTAAAAAAAAATAAAAATCCAGCAGTACAATCATATTGTTGCTTTTTGTCATGTTTAATTTGTTGATTCTGATCCATTTCGGTTTGTCATCCATTAATACCAGCCAGATGTTGTCACATATGGTTGCCTACTCCTTCAGATGGTTCACAATAAAACTCCTATTTAGGAATAAAGGGTTTTGGAAAGTGCTGTGTTTTTATCATCGGAGTAACTTAACAGAGAAAGTGGAGTGGATCTAAAAGTGAGGCTTCATACAAAAATAGTGCTGCAGTGAGAAATGGGCAAACATGACTCATCACGCAGAGAGAATTAGAAATAAAGGTTTACCTCCAGTACAGGCCACCTTCACGTTTAGCCAGTGCAACTTAGCTTGCACTTTAGCTAAAGTTACACTTATTTTAAGTGTAAATATTTGGGTTTAAGCAGGAGCTTATTAACTTAGTACAAAGACTGATTTAATGTATTAAAAAAGGCTAAATGTTTCCATGTTTCCACTCCTTGCCTGGCAGATGATTGATATTTACTGTAAAGAGTGGAGGGGTATTGATTTTCCTGTTTTACTTGCTGTAAGATGGGGAATGTGCCAGTCTCCTAAAATGTCAAACTGTACTTAGACCATTATCAACCTTGCAATACAATCCTGCAGTAATCTATTTAATTCTTTGTGCTCTTATTTTTTTATTTTTTAGTATCATTTAAAATTGCCGTTAAAGGTTCTTATTTATTTCATGCTTTCTGCAAATCGGTTCCCTCAGAGCGCCCTGAGCCGGCTGTACAAATAACCTCTGCCTGCCTTTCACGTGGGTGCACAACAACACCGTTCATGCAGACTAGTGATATGTTATGCAAAGCAGCTTAAGGAGACGCCTCTCCGTTCCCTTTGTCAGCTCAATCAGCACGCCCAGCTGCAATTTCTAGGAATAGTGACTACAAATTATCTCTGTCAGCAGAGTGTCGTTTCAGCTTTTTAGACTTCTGTAATATGCGAGGTGTTGTTCGGTGGGCTTAATTCATAGCACAGTGGCTGGAAAGCGGTTCACCTGCACCAGCCACGATGACCATTCATCCTGCACAATGCCTGCTGGGTCACCTGACAGTGGCATCACTCAGTGGATTAATGGTATTATATTTTTACACAGACAGCAGAATAAGAAGCAGAAGCTTCCTCACGATCACCCTTACACAGATCAATGTCAGATGAGTGACCATTTGTGACAAATCCGTCCATGCATGTGGAACAAACACAGTCGCTTGAGAGTTTCCAAACACAAACTGAGTACGCACGCACACACTCTCACACCTCTCCCTCATTCTTGTGCAATGACGTATGGTCCAGAACGCACAAATGTGCATGCAGTCTTGTCGGCGTGGTCGAATGAGAGAGCGGCGTGTAAGCGGCGTGTACCTGTGACTGGGAGGATGTACTCACCGCTCCCCCGTTCAGGATCATGGTCATCTCGGTGGGCTGGTAGACGTTGCTGCGGAAAGGAGCGCTTGGCCTGGCACCGGTGTTGCTGCTGTGCTGCCCGGCACCGCCACCGCTCCTCAAGCCTGGCGTGGAAGAGACGGACAGAGATTACTCACCCTGACTCACCACTCGGCTTTCTGTCTGGAGGAACCAAAGAAACACTTGCAGAAATGTCCTCCTGCAGTTATTACTAGCCAAGCATACAAATGTTTCCAAGAGTTGCATTAGTCACTTTGGCCTACATTCCTCCTACAAAGCTAAATTACACCTGTTTGCTCAAAAGTATCAGATTGCACTGTACCTGCAGTGTTCTCGTCATTATATCCGTAGCCCTGGTTCTCCACAAACTGCCTGTGAGATAGAGGGGTGTCATCATCGAAGCTCGTCTCCCTCATCCGTGTTGAGTTCTGGGATGTGTCGAAGTAATCCGGGGCAGTGGGTTGGGGCGGGGGTCTCAGGCAAACGTGAGATTCGGGAATGGCATGGAATATCAGCAGCAGCCATCCCTGAGCAACCAAAGCAATAGCCAGTGCTGGGTCATCCCACTCTGGAGACCTGCCGAGCCACTTGTTTCCATACAGATAGAAGCCCACCCAGGCCACCCACAGCAGCAGTGACATCAGGCAGGTGACCAGTAGCCAGATGGCATTGCAGCGCCACTGACGTGTCTTGCCACACAGGGCCAGGGAGGCTGCGGTCAGCGCGGCTAGTAGGAGGGCTAGCACGTAGCTGCATGCCAGTGCGAAGTCCAGAGGAAGGTACTGACAGGCAGCTTTTCCTTCCCTCAGCACGGTCAGAAGCAGCCACTCTGCAGCAATGATGCCCTGTACGGCACTCAAACCCAGTGCCAGGCCGGTTAGGGCACAGCCACCAGGGCTGCGACGCTCCCGGCCCAGCCTGCGCAGACGGACGCCCTGAACCAGCAAGCAGGAGAAGCAAACGGCAAAAAGGAGACCCCACAGGGCCCTGCGGAGAAGACACAGTGACTCATCCTGCTCAATCAGGTAAGCAAAGCTCAGGCCGAACAAGCCAAGGATACCGAGAAGCAGAAGGAGGATAGGTCCCACGCCGCTCCGCTTCTCGCCCTCACTGATGTGGCGTAAACGGCACAGCAGGACTAGGGCGAGTAAGATGGCAGCCAGCACCCCACCGGCGGCCACGGATTCAACGGCCACCCCCCATATGGAGTCCAGGTCACAGAGGAGGGTGTACGGACGCACAAGGCCCCAGCCACAGCCTCTGGGGAGCGCCTCTGGCTCGCTGCTGGCACGGTGAGCAACAGTCAGCAGCAGCAGGAGGAGAACTGGTGGGAACGCCATCTCTGAGAGAAGACAGATAGGGAGACGATGCAGAGGTAAGGGGCAATGAGGGAGAGTGGAGAAAAGTGGGGGAGAGAAAGTCAGTAAGTCATTCTGGTCAATAACATTTGCAAAGCTGTAGAGCTGAGCAGTCACTCCCACAGCAATCATCCCTTTGTGTGACAATAAAGACAATCGGCCACTGCTGTGTTTTAGAGAGGGAACAAAAGACAGTAGTTCATGCAGGGTGAATGACTGAAGCCTTTCTAACACACACACGTCCCGTTTCACCAATAATAGCCTATAGCCAGACCTTTTTTGAACCTTTTAGAAGTTTTTTAAAGGGTTCATTTCTGAGGCAAATGGCTTCAAATAAAAACAGCAACCCCCCCATCCAATGAAAAATACAAAAGAGCCCGAGTATCTACACAACAACAGAGTTTTAGGGGTGTGATTTGTCTAGTCTTATCCAGCGCACTAGCCTTTGGAGTGCTGACAGGGGAGCTGCAGCATCATGCATATTTTTATGAAAAAACAAGAGAAACAGAGAAAGGAACTACTGTGTACACTCAGTTTGGCTCACTATCAGGCATCTAAGGGCACCTAGTGACAATCTATTGTAGACAACAGCAACAGCACCTCGAGCACAAGTACAAACATTTGTGTACTTTTGAGAAAAGTGTCCCAGTGAGGGGAAAAACAAAAAAACACATAAGCACTCTGCAAAATCAATGCCGTCTCAGTCTCCCTTTTCCTTTATTCATCACAGCTGTCAGCCACACAAACACGCATAAAAATACACAATCTTTCATTTCATTGTGGGCTTTGCTGGGATGATCAGCGCTGTCGTTTCACCTGACAAGCTGTGTGTTTTATAGGAGGTTGATCTGTATTTAAAGGCGCCACAACACCGCGCGCACAAACATATCTTCCTGCCAGGCTGCTGTCACTAAGCTTTCGGGCATTCTTTCCAGGCTGGCTCATGCACGCTGCTCTTTTCTATCCTCTCCATGCTTACAGCTGCACGTTGGATTGTTTATTTCAGAGAACTTTAGTCACAGTGCGAGTCCGCCATGAACGTCTCGCTGTGTCCACGAATAGACAGTGTTTGCATACCACATAGTGAACACTGGATATTTCCAGCTTCATGTCCTCTGTTTCTCTATATCAAGTAAGTCGGGATGAGTCATATGGTTGAGGCGATAGAGGAGAGTACTAGGTTTAAACACACCAGTTATTAAATAGAGCAGACTGGAAGAAGCGAGAAATAGACCCAAGACATTTGGAAAGTACGAGGAAGTCTAGTGAATTAGTAGCAGTGTAGCCCCGCTTTGTGCTGTATTGTCTTTGTGACATTTCTGACTTTCCTGTAAGGTATGACAGTAAAGACGAAACCAGCTACAATCAATATTTTTTAACAACATTGCATTAAATAAAAACCATCGCTCAACCTGCAGCTCTCTGCTGCTCTATAGTGACTTTCAGTTCATTGTTCAGATGCCTGTCTGCCACTTTACCGGTGCCATTTACTTTTACACTTCTAACAAGAGCTCATTCTAACTCTCCTTTAACAAAAGGACACTCAACAGTAGGTTTAAATGTAGTAGGTTGACTCTAAACTAATGATTAAGTTGCTTTATAATGGCTGGATGTGTAAATAAGCTCAAATTGACCGCTCACATGTATGTCACAGCTTAGACGGTGACATTGGACACGGTGTAAAATCTCAATACAAACAAGCAGATTTGAAATAATTTAAATGCTATATTTAGTATAAATAAATCATCCGAGGCTTAACAGTTTGTTGAGCTCCAAATGAATTCAATGCATTACAGATCTGGACTGTAGGATGGGTCAGGTTAACCACCCGCGCTCTTTTTTCTCCTATGCAGCCGTGTTGTTCTAACACATGCAGAATGTGGTTTGACATAGATGGGTGGACGTATATGTCACTTAGTCTTAATGGTGCCTTCGCAGGTGTGCAGGTCACCCGTGACATGTGCACTAATGCACCTCCATACCATCAAGGATGCTGACTTTTGAACTGTGTGCTGATAACAAGCCAAGTGGTCTCTCTTCAGTGAGGAGCCAGTGGTTAATCAAGGTCTTGTTGGGGTTGGGCGTGGGGGGACAGACAGACACTCTCTGTCTCTAAAGCTCAGACAGAGAGAAAAAGAGCAGTAGCCCTATGGCATACAGTTTTACATCACATAGAAAATATATTTACTGCCCATGCAGGGATTTTTAGTACTGCAGTTTCAATTTAATGAAGTATAGGCTGAGGCCCTAAAGGTCACCACTGTTTTAGTTTTCTGTCTTGTCCTTTGCAGAAAGAGATTTCTCCAGATTCTCTACATCTTTGAATGATATTATAAAGTGTAGCTAAGATCCCTTAAACATAATTTAAAAAAGACCAATAACACCCATGTTCAAACCTATTTTGCCACAAAAAAGTTCCTAAAGATGTAAAAAAGCATTATTAATGTTCTATAAGAAACTGAAAAACATAATATGTACTGCTTTATAATTCTTCTCCAGACCTTCCTTCTTGCTCTCTTGTGCGCTCGTACCCTGCCTGCATAGCTGGACCATCCATTTATTTACAAGCTTTTGATGTTTCTTTCCTCATATACATTTAAGACGGATTTTTTAAGAGAGCAGTTGTTTACAAGTTTGTGAAATAGCATTATTTATTTCTCTCCCCCCCTTCCCCTCCCCTGAGGGCATAACAGTGAAAGATGTGTGCATATATATGTGCGTTGTGCATATTCATGTGTTTCGAGCCCTTTCATGTATCCTTCAGAGATTTACACCCTCCAAAATTCTTCTTCATGCCTCCTCATTAATAAAATTCTTTGCTCCCTCATTTCCTGCTTGTTATTTCCTGTTGTCTCATCCCTTCCTTCCTTCCTTGCTGCTGCAGCTCGTAGCCGCTGGTTATTATTGGTCTATATTAACATCAATCAGTGCTTACAGAGGAATGACTCACCAAAACACACACACATAAAAATACAGAGCTGGATCTTTTTGTGCATACACAAACACCTGACATTATCATGCACGCCTTAACGCACAAAAACACTCATGTTTCCTCCTAACATCATCCCGCTTTTTATGCTCCGTCTCTAAACTACAGGAACAAAAGGGAGAGGAGCCAAGGAGTTAAACCTCACTCGCTCATCCTCAAAAAGCCAAGCAGCCTGCTCCTCCTCCTTCTTTTTGTCTTTCTTTTCCACATCCTTTGTCACATTGTAATTACTGGGACATTAACGCTTTGCACTCGAGACAAGTGCACATCACAACAGGACATGGAGGGACTGGAGCTTGTGGCCTGCACACTCGTGACTTTTTGACTCGCTCGCCATCTCGTCACCCCCCTCTCGCACAGATGGTTGCTCTGGCTGCTTTTTGAGTGGCTTGGCAGACCGGTAAGCTGCAAGGCTGAAGGATGCGCAGAGAGAATGGCTGCACACATGCACAAGCAGCGAGACGTGCATGTGCAAAATGCCACGCAGAAACCTACAGACACCTCTTTTTTACTTCAGCTTTACATGAGTGGTTTTAGAAGCGAAACTGTCTGGCCTTTTGGTTTGTGCAGCCCAGAGGATGTAGCCGCCGTCTCACCCTCCCCTCGCTCTCTCTAGACGTGTTTCTCTCTCTGTCACTCATCACGCAGCCATCTCTGCCCTCCCCTCCATTAAAAAAAAAAATCCTCTATTCTGTTGGATTTTCAATCCCCCCGCTCCTCCAGAGCAGCCAGAGCGGCCTCGACTCGCTGTATTTGAAGACGTGCTGTGAAAGATGCGCCTCACACACCTCGACTAGTCCCCCTCTTTTGCTACCCAGTGTCTAATCCCAAATGCACCGTCTTGCTTCCATTTTGGCATCATTTCCCCTTTCCTGCTTGTGGCCCCCCCCGCCTTCCTACTCCACCTCCTCCTCCTCATCCCCCCTGCTTTCCTTTCCTTTTATTTTCGCTGTGTATCTTATGTAACTGAGGGAAGGATCCAGCTCCTGCCAGTTCTGCTGCATGGCTGCTGTTTCTCAGGCTTCATCTTCCTCAGTGCCAAGCAGCCTGCTGGCAACCCGAGGTCCATCTTAGTCCCCTTCATTTCCCATCTAGCACTGTTACATGTGTTGCTTTCGCATAAACATACTGGCATTATGTGCACATAACATCCAGCTTGGTGGCATTTACTATGGATGTGCGTGTGTGTGTGTGGTGTGTGAGAAGGCAACACATTCTGACACAACACTGATTGTGGAAAGAATGCAGCATGCAATTCCTTACACCGCTGCTGTTAAAATGCAACAGGAATACAAGCATGAGAGTGCAAATGTGCAGCACTGCAGTCATTCAGATCTGCCCCAGGCTGGATAGGCAGGGATGGGGTGGGAGGGGGATGGGGGTTTGGGGTGGGGTGTAGAAGCAAGCTGTCCTGTACAATTACAAGCTCCAACAATTATCAGACGTAGCTCACGAGCAGATGCTTTCTAATTACCCTTGTGATAATTGGGGGGATTATTCCGATTTGACAACCCGCAGTAATTGTCATTTTTTGTGTCTTATGCCGAGAATTTGAATCTGAATGGGGATGAATGTGCGTCTGTGCGAGTGCTTAAATGCATAGGTATACATCTGGAAACGCACGGATCCAGCTGTTGAGGTGAGCGGGTCAATTACAGGTCTTGTCCTGGCATCTGCTTGCTGGTGGCACCGCTCAATAACTCCACCATTCTCCACCTTTTCTTATAACACTGCATACGTTTACATTATTAGCTGGGATTATATATATATAATATGAACCCAGGCCTGCAGTGGCTTCAGGAACTAAAGCCTGGTCTGAAAGAACAACTGGTGTTTGTCTCTCTCCACTGACTCGTCCTCATAGAATATTATGAAGGTTGCAATTAGATCCTTTCAGGGCATTTTTAAAATAATGATAATGTTGTTTATATAAAAATCTTTGCTACATAATAACTAGCTGACAAACAAAATAAATAAACCAAATAAAGTCAGGATAGTGCATTGACAAAAATCTATAAATTACTTAAAATACTGACCATTTGAATAACAGGTGTTTATTCCTGTAACTTTTTCAGTTATTAAATGAAGTACAGTCAGTTAATGTAAGAGTTAGTTTTATTCTATTCTTTCTAAGTGCTGTAGTGTAAAAGTATATTAAGACAGTACATGGTCTACAGATGAAGACGTTCTGAGTGAGAGGACTCGCACATCTTCTTCCTTCCAGTTTTCTGTTTTCATCAACCAGTTTTAGAGGATCTGAGAGGGTTTTAAATTAAACTTGGCTTGGCTGGACTTGGTTTTATTTTCTATAGCAAAGAGTCTTCTTTCTCTCTTGAGAACACTTTGACAAGATGACCAGAGACATCCTCTCTAGCAGTGCATTTAACCAGAGTCACAGACATTCAATGATGAAAACCGCCAATATGTGGCCAATTTATATTCTGGGTCTCGTGCATGAATATATATTTCTATACTTCCAAGTCTTGTACTTCCTGCCAGGCTGCTGAAATAAACAGACCTGAGATCACAGCGACGCAGCAGCAGACATCCTAGAGTTAGTTTCCTGTGCATGGATTGGAGACATCTATAGCAGCTTTGATCCTGCAAGTACAGCACGCTTTCTTCATTATTCAGACAAGATTTTTGTCATAGCCGGTCAACTGCTACCCATTCATGATGCCGTTTTTTTGATGAAGGTTTATCATAAACAAATGTGAGGGAATGGATTTGTTGGAAAGCATCCAACTTCCTACTTCACATAAAATAGCCAAAATTGAATTCCATCATCTGATCTGACTGAGTTTGTCAACAGTCTTATGACATTTGTGACCTCGATCATAATCCAGCTGGTAGCAACGGACAAAACAATGGAAATTTAAAGAGAAAAATGAGGGAAGTGATGTGTTATTGCACTGTGATGTACATGTGGGTGCTAAAACAGTGGGAAGAAGTTGGAAAGGCAAAGTTTAGGGGAAAAAAAACTCAAAGACAACGTATATAAACAGGTTTAGGAATTAAAAAAAAACCCTGAAAGAAGAGCCTGAAAAGACGTGATACATTTGCCACACCAAGCTCCTGGGTGCCATACTGAAGAATCTGACAGTGTAAGTATTCTCCCAAGACTCTTCAGACATCCCTGGCCACCCTAATTAAGCCTCACTACCATGTGACTGGACTCGCAGCAAGACCATATGCTAATTGACTTGGCAATTAAGAGCACCAGTGTTTATTCTCAACCCTCACTCCCCTCCCTCGACTACCTTGTCTCTCTCCTTCCAACAATAACAACGAGCGTGAGGTGACGGGTCAGATGTGAAGGCATGCCAAACCCCAAAGTGTACCCTGAAACTAGAGCCACGGACATCTGGTGTCACGTGTTCTGCTTCTGTATGACACGAATGAGCGGCATCCATTATAGATAACTTGATGGGATCTGGGGTGGAGATGAAGGAGGCTGGGGTTGGAAGGTGGGGGTGGTCACAGGGGCCCAGGGAGATCAGATTTGGTTAGAGAGCGTGATAGTGATCAGAGAGGCAAGAGGAAGAAGGAACAGCCGGATATGCGGAGGAAGAATTGGAGCGAGGCTCTTGCCTGGAGCGTGTGTGGGTGTGTGTGTGTGTGTATGTTGGAAAGGGTGGGAGGTGCATGATCACAAATGCACATATAAAAGGAGAAGCAAGGAGTTCCCATGTAAGTGACAAAAATACCCCATCTTATACAGTCAGCTGTGTCATGTGTACATAGAGAAGCTACACATGCACACAAACACACACACACACACGTATACAATCGTCTGAACATGGCACATATGGCGTCCTCCCGGAGGACAAACTGTAGCTTTTTTTTCCCCCAAGAGGATACTAAGTAACTCATGAATTCACAGTCTGAGAATAAACAGCTTCACCCTGCTGAATATTGATTAATGATAGAAAACAAAGCGCTCCATAACAGGCCAGTGAGCTTTCTCAGTACACAATCCTGTGCTCAGGGCTCACGTATCATCTATCTACTGATCAAAAAGGAAGGTAATCCATAAACTGGCATCAGTTTCCATGCAAAGATCCTTTTTCTAATTGGGCTCAAGAGGGCATTTAAGTGCGATTTCTTGTCAAGTTAGACATCCTGGGCACTGTGTCCTGTCTGCAAGGCCAGCATGAGAGGTTCAAGTCTACTAAAAGGGACACCCCTGTGTTTTAGCTGGCCAAAGAAGCAGCTTAATGCAAACACAAATTCAGAGAATGCCCTTTTCTTCTTTTCCTTTTTTCAGCATCCCCCTCTCTCTTAACAATACGACCACATGGGAGGATCCCTGGGGGCTTCCAGAAGAGTGTGTTTGTTTGAGGGACCAGAAGTAAGGCCATTGTTATCCCGGGGGTTGGGGGGAATGTGTGTGTGATTCCAAAAATAAAAGAATGACATCTAACCTCCGAACTAAAGCACAGCGGAGTGATTGACACTCCCAAAATATCCCAGTGTGTTGTGGGATGAAAATGGAGTCGCTGCCACTAAAAGAGAGCAGCGTTTCTATCCTCGTGAGAAAAAAAAGCTCAAATGTCTCACCAGTCGAACTGCTTCACAGTCATTTTCTTTAGTTTTTACCTAATTTGCCTTAAGACAGTGTGAGTTGAGCCTCGTGCTTGAATATATATTTCTGCAAAAATGCTCATCCCATGTTTGCCCTCTGCTCCCCACACCTGCATTTGGTGCATCGCCTTTTTTTTCTATGGCTGTCAGTGATGCAACTTCCTTCTCAGTGCTGATAAACCCCCCTTTAAAAAAAAGTCAGCCTTAATACAGTACAGACGCAGGTGCATTCAAATAAACAGTGATTCCCTGTAGTGTATTCAGCCAAACAGCCCTCAGTAAATGTCGTGCGTACACATTTCCACAAGGATAACTCCCCCCTGACCCCCCTTTTTCCCTTAAAAAAATCAGTATCTGTAGGCGACATGGTGAGCAGCACGTACCTTGAACGACGTAAATTAAAGGTGTTCGAGGATGAAGACGGGTGCACAGTTGTCGGGTTTGATGGGAAACAATAAAAATGTCACATTTCGTAATGAGCTCCGCTCGCTGGGTTTGCGTATTCTCTCTCCATCCACATGGACTCTTATGAGATAAGACCAGAGGATTCCTCCTGCTCCTGGTTCCACACCAGAGGTACCCGGTTATTCAGCCCGTGTCTGTTTTCATCAGCGGTAGAATGTGCATGAATGGAAGTCCAAAAACAAGAGAGAGGATGAGACAAACCGGGTGTAAGGGTTGAAATATGTAAGAGATTCTTTATCGTTTTCCCTTTAAATCCTTTGTTTAGCAGTGCGCATATGTGACTTTGATTCGGCACCAACGTCGGAGTGTTCACCGGAATAAATAAAACAGACGGCCGGTCGGAATCCAGCGATACCCATAACAACACGGATCCCCCCCCCCTCTTCCAGTTACTGCCGCTGAATGTCCGGGCTGACTCTCGCTGCTCCCCGCTGCACCTCTCCCGACTCAGCGCATCACCGAAGCTGCGCTCCGCATAACGTGCGTAATGATAATCCTACGCGCAGAGAAAGTGACAGCTCTCCACAGCCGCCACAGTCCCCGCCGTCTCCTCTCCGTCCTCGTTCACTGTAACCCTGACAGATTAATTGATCACTGACACGTGCACGCTTTATTAGCTCGCTGCACGACGAGTCTCGAGCGCATGCACGCGCACACTCCACTCCACCTAAGATCTCTGTCACTGTTTCAGCCTGTGAGCACAGATTGGACCCTCTACATGCAACTCTGTCACATCCAGCTGGTGCGGCACTGTTCCGCTCTCACAGAAAACACACCAATGCAACGTCAACTTATCCAATGCGTTTCCGGCTGTGCCTTTCAGAATAAAGTTCTCAAGCTAATGCCCTCTGTCTTCCAATAGAAGTAATAAATAGTAGTAATAAACACGCTCAGTAACGTGGATGACGAATGAAATGGCATTTAGGTTGATGGCTATAGATCGTTAAGCATGCTTTATGAAGTACTCCGAGTGCTCTTGTAGAGTAGAAAAGCACTATATAAGAACTACTTTTAAATCTCTCCGACTTCTTTTCTCGTGGACATTTTCTGTGACTCTTATTTTTACAGTTACACGATCCACTTTCCGGGATTCCTTTTGTTATCTAGGGGATCTTGACGGTAACAAATTGCTGTGGTGATTATTATTTCTCGCTCACATCACATGCTTGTTGTCTCAGCTGCTCCAGTCCGTCTTCCAGGGAGGCTTGGACTGGTGGAACACCCCCTCTGGCTCCCACCATCTCATCCTCCTCTTGGATTCCCTGTTTTATTAGTGTTGCAAGATGCGATTTAGCGGAAGGATTTCCATTTTACACACATTTCCCCCCCCCCAAGCAGCCCTAACACCTCTGACCAGGTGACTGTAGTGCTTGCAGTGTGGAGCTGGTGGAAAATATCCATTCACAGGGAAAGGTTTAGTTTTAGTTTTATTAGATTGCAGGTAATCCAGCGATGTAGGGGGTGGTGTCCATCTAAATTTTGGCTTCTGCATGTTAATGGTACTAAGCCAAATCCTGCTGCACCATGAGGGAGAAACTGGGAAGCAACAACCAGCAACACTCACATTTTGCACATTTTCCATGGGACTGGCCTCTAGCTGGTCTCTCTCCCCCTCGCTTTTCCTTTCACATGCACTCAGACTCATAAATACATGCAAAGTAAAATGACATGCAGGCTCTGGGCAGTAAGGAGGCGTATCATATGGAGTAGCAGCTGAGGATATGAGACTAATCTGACAGGTGCAGGCTGGGAGAGTGACAGCATGGGAAGAGGGGGTGGAGGAAGAGGAGGGGGGTCACAGCTCAAAACAGAAGGACTGAGAAGATTAACGGTCCTCTCACTCCGGTATCCGCAGACAGGCCCAACTAGCATGTCATCAATTTCATCTTTATACTCATCGTCTTTATGGACAACTGCGAACAGGCAGGGAAATCGTTATATAATCACACCTAGTTAATCACAAGAAATGGATTTTAAAGAACATCCCGATGTGAATACCTTATCTGGGTAGAGTAATAGTCCAATTTAGAGGTTTATTACCATGTAATTCCTGAGTGTGGAGCTGGGATGGGTAATTAGGCCACCATTTTGTGCCGCAGAGTTCATAAACACAAAAGAGAGTGCTGAGAAGACTGATACCTCTGTTGTGTCAGCCTCAGAAATATGTGGAATGAAATCAACTTATCATCAACTCTGAAATTAAGTAATTAACACGCTAGAAGTCTTTTATTTATTCAACACAAAGGCAGCTATTTAGATTTATTCTCACAGGGACTAATTATGTACGTGACTAATCTTCTGGCAACTTGTTGCCAAGCCAAAACCGGAGATCCCAAGGAATTCGCTAATTGTGGTAGGCTAAAAAGTCCAAGGGATAAACCTGTCTGTCACTCTAAAATTAAACATAGTTTCATTAGAGTACTGTAAGATAATCTGGGAACTGCTCAGAGTCTTTGGGAGCAACAGGAAGGCTATAAGGAGCATAGGGAGGCACCTCCTGTTGTGTGCACGAAGATTATCGTTAGATGATAGCTGATTGCGTTAGGGCACTGCAGCTGCAAGGGTAACAGATAATAGGAATTGATTTATATGATAAGTAGATAAATAAGATCATGAATACATGAAAAACTTGAGCTTATTATATAATATCACTAAGTCTTAAGTAGTAGTTTCTCTTGACAATACTTTTTTAAAGATATAACACATTTTGGGGTCAGCTTGAAAGAAAGGCAGATGTGAAATGTAAAAGTGAAGTCAGAGGTCAAATGTCACATGATACGGATGCAAACTATGATATAAAATTTGGAATCCCCGCCAAATTGTAAAGATAAAATGCATTTTATGAAAGTTTGACCTAATTTAACCTTGAAGAAGAGGTCAGAGGTCATAAGTAACGTGATATTTAGAATCCCCATATATCATTCCCTGCATGCTCATATATTCACAATACAAACAATAGCAGTAAGAAACATAGTTTTAAATAGCTCTATATAGCATTATTGTCACAATCCCCTTCAGATCCAACTGTTGACCTTGAAGGAGAGGTCAGAGGTCAAATGTGACATGACATTTCAAACAAATTCAAACCAAAAACTAAATTTCCTGATTTTGGTCTATTTATTATATTTGTTATACACATATGTAATAAACTCAAATTGTTGTGGTTTATATGTTGCTGATTTACTTTATCATCTTTTTTTCAGCTGAGGTAATAACTAATAACCACAGCACCTAATTATAAGAGTTTAGGTTAATTCTTTTGTGTTATGTATGTAGGTCCTTGAAACTGTTTGTGTTTGTGATTGATGTTGTACAGTGAGTGCTTTGTGTGAGTAATTTGTCTTGACGTTATGTTGTGCAGGCTTTGTAGTCACTCTTTTTCAAACACAATCTCATCTACAACTTGCTGAATAAATTAAGCAAAGACTGTAACAGAATAGGTGCAGTTACATCTACAGTGAGGCTCAGATGAAAGCACCCAGTGGAAAATTCCTGCTTTCGTATTCATAGAGGGTGACAAGGCAACTCAGGATCAGTGTGAGTCTCAATCGTGCTCTGATATAACATTACTGACAGGCAGTTAGACTAACTTTGGCTCTGACTCTGAGTTATAATCCTCCTTGTGTCGGTCATAATTCCTATTGGTTTGTTCATTATATCGCATATACAGTATGTTACAGTGCCTCCATGCTGGTCAGACATTGCTTTGCCTTGTCAAGGCCCCGCTGGGTTGTACACAATAAGCCTCACAGTGACCGCAGGGTGGCTGACGTACACAACATATGTTGCATCTGTTTCCAGTGACGAGCGTCCGAATGAGAGTCCATGACCACACAGGATGTATTAACTATGACAGGATGCAGGTGTCCAAAATTAGCGGGAAGAGTCTAATTTTAAAGAACACTTTGTTTCCAGCCTCACTTCCTATTTTAAACTGGCTGAAAAATATCTAACAGGGACAAAGGATGTGAAGTGTGATAGGCGGGCTGTCTGGTGAGGAAAAAACCTTGGCTGAACTCTTACATTGTGTATATTTACAAATATCTGTGAGGTTTTATTCAATAACATCTAAACAAACAGAAGGTGAAATGTTGAAGTTGTGTCGTTTTGTTACAGTTTTGCTCCTCTGGTTTACCTCACCCTTGGAGTTGGCCTTGAATGCTTCTAACAAAAAATATACTCAAAAACATTAAAGGAACACCCTGAAAACACATCGGATCTCAGTGGGGGAAAAAACCCTTGCTGGATATCTGTACTGATATGGAATGAAAGGATGCCACATAGTTTGACAGATATAAAAGTTATCAACCTACAGAGGGCTGAATTCAAAGACAGCAATGAAAATATAAGTGAAAAAGGATAAGGCAGGCTAGTCTGTTTTAGCAAACTTTTATTGCAGCATGAGACCAGGTATTATTATGCACCAGGAGGAACCCAGGACCCACTGCACACCAGGTCCAAGAATTTCATCCCAATGCCTGTTGAGGTCTGTGCATCACAACATGAATAAGCCTCCCCAGACCATCACCGACCAACCACCAAACCGATGTTACAGGCAAGATAATGTTTCCTAGCTCCATGCTCTTTAGAAACACAGCAAACCTTCCGACAATGGCACTTAATCAATGCAGCATGGTGGAAGAGCTGGACTATCTGTGCAACCTCCAAATGCAATACTAGTCAAGAAACAGCCAGAAAACATGAGCAGTGAGAAGATATCAGTGGCCTCCACCTGTAAAACCATTCTTGGTTTGGGCATTGTCTCATTGTTGCTCCTCTAGTGCACCTGTTGCTAATTTCATTAACACCAAAGCAGCTGAAACTGATTAACAACCCCCTCTGCTTCTTAACTAACCAGATCAATATCCCAGAAGATTAGCTGACTTGATGCTATACTCTGATTAAAAAGTGTTCCTGTAATGTGTACGTTCAACAGAATGCCTGCTGTAGAAGTCTGGTTTTTGCACCTTGTAAAGACAGGTTTTTAACGGTTGAATTACATCACTCATATTCAACCACTACTCTGGAATAAATATTAAGATATCTCAGCCCCTCCTTTATTTATTTATTTTTTAAATACTGCTCTCATCATAACCTTGACTTTATGGAAACTGCAAACTACAGCACCAAAGGTTGTACATTCTGCACATAATCCAGACCTATCTGTCCACCACACTGACATAAACCCTCCTTAAACCTGCAGAGGTCATGGCCTTCTGAGGTAGCCGTGCCCCGAAGAAAGAGGATTAATGGCAAAGATCATCTAAATGTCAACTAGTCATGTCATCTTAAAACAATACAGTATATCAGGATACTCTGCACAAAGACACACACACACCTCTTCTTATCTGACCTCTTCAAAGACCACAACACGGACTTTTGTGTGCTCGTTTTCACCCAGTGAGCTTTGGAGATCGTTCTTTCAGCTCCTCGGGTTTCTCAGTGGCTTTACGGTTTAACCTTTGCAAGGTCAGGGTGAGGTCAGGGGAATAAAGGCAGCTCCAGGATTTACCTTTCCTCCTCTATCATCCACAGTCACTGCGCCCACATGCTGAAAGTGACATGTTGTTTTTAAAGCCTGTTTCAAGGACTGGGTCTGGTTTCAGAAGACCTGCAACTACAGGAAGCACACGGGAGTAGACAAAAGAAAAGCAAATATAGAAACATTGCCAGCGCTGTCAAATTCATTAAGATTTTATCTTATTTTTTTTGTTTTTTGTAGGTGTGTTCTAAAGTTGCAGTGTCTTAATGATCTTTTATTATCAGAAATAACACAGAGTAGTAAAAAAGTAGAAAAAATAAAGTAGTGCTCAAAAAAGGAAGGAGAGAATAGAGCAGGAAGAGAAAACTGCCAGGACTTGGATCAGTGCTGTCAATGAATTTGCTGAGCACAGGGACTAAAGGATGATGGTCTGACAGTGTGAGTAGTTTAAAGGATTAAACATTTTTACCTCTTATATGTTAAAAATAATTCATATTGTAATGTGTGTGTGTGATATGTGGTATAACGGAAATGACTGCTGAATGAGGTATTCTATAAATGAGTGTGCTTGTTTGGCATGTTGACCCATGCAGTCTGAAAACAATGAAAACAATACAAAACTTGCAACGCTGCCATTGTTCCCAGCTGTGCTCCAAGTTTATCCCACATATCTGACAATGTTAGCAAAATGATAAGAACTGAAAAGTTTATTAATTGACTCTTAGTGTTTCTATTTAGTTTATGATAGTTTACAGTTTATCTAGAGACTGTATATAAATGATGGATATAGTCATCATGGCATTACCCTATGTTGAAGCCTTCAGACAGCTGGGATTCACTCCAGCGGCTCCATGATCATGAAATTTAATGAGTGGAAGAAAATAAATGATAATGGATGGACATGACAACAACATGACTATCCTGGCTACTAAGGTTGAACTGTGATTCAGCAAAATGGGACACTAACTTCCATTGGCAAAAAACAAAAAAACAAAAACTTACTGGAAAAAGCTGAACAGCAGACCTCTTGAATGTTTTTTTAGTACAACCGAACATTGTCAACAAAATTAAATCACACCCACTTGTCAATCAAGGCAATCACATCATTAATTAGGCATATCTACAAGTCTAGATAAACTTGTAGCAACTCCAAAATGTTAAAATGTAACCATCGTTCAAATGTTGTGACTGGGAAAATTAGCATTAGAGACCAAAATCATTTAGTGTGCTGCTGAAGTTAAACCAATTAACATGGATTGGATAAGAAATTAACAAAAATGGATGGATGTCTGGATGTATATTAATTTCTATTGTAAATATGGCCATTTTTAACATGATTTTTGATTTAGTTTTGGATCCAGGCCATTGCAGGAATTCCAGTTTTTGGCAATTCCCCTTTAATCCCAATAAAACTGCTTGTTTTGGCTCATTCAGCATATGTTAGCATGTGAGCATGATGGTAAACATAGTAAGCATTATACCCTCATTATAGTCACTGTGAGCATGCTGATGCATTTAGCACAAACAGCTTCACAGAAGCACTAGCATGTCTGTAGACAAACAGCTGAGCTGATATCTGGGAGACTGCTGCAGTTATATAAAAGTCTACAGCCTGTCTCATATTTTCTCTTTCAAACACTTCTTTCAACCCTAGCTGTAACCTCTCGAGGTCTCACGTTACCTCCACTCTTCTGCACAATTACCCAATGAAGTAGAAGCTACTGTGTTTGGCGTGCGGATGAGTTTGCATAGGGGTAGGTTAGGGGTGGGGTTGGGTGGAGGGGGAAAGCTTTTGTTTTTCTTTTCCTTTTTTTCACCCAATCTGACTGGAGAGCTCTCCGTATGTGTGAAGTCCTGAAGTGAGAAAAGATTGGGGACATGGATTTCGGGGTGGGGGATTATTGGACGAGATCACAGGGATGCCTTTACAGATTGCATACATAGCCCATCAGATTTTAACACAGTCAATCTGCCTTCAGTGTGCAGACATAATGCTAACCCCCCATGTGTGGATCAGACACTACACAGACAGATAATCCTTCCCAAAGTCTGTCATTTGATGTCCACCCCCAACCCCCAAAAAAGCATCCATGTGTTATGCATACTTACATGCATGTTCTTGCACACACTAGCAAGGATTTGGGGTCACAGCATGCAAATGCTCTCTGGGTTTGGGGGTGAGTAGGGGATTACTGATTTAGTACCCTGGCCAGATGCAAACACACACCACTGACACAGTGTAGTCTGAGTAACAGTGCACAGCAATCCTGTCCAATAAAAGTAACATTTGATTTGTGTAGAGTGAAAGCTTCCCTAAGTAATAACAACCCTGTTAATGTTGCATTCATATCTAATATACTTTAAGTCCATCAATCCATCAGCACAATGGCAGTCATCTCTTCTGTATCAACACTGCAAATCTCTTCATCTGCTGCTCTTCATCTTTGAGTCCTTCTCCATTTCTGCACCTCAGCACTTTGCTTCTCAAACATCTTCCTCCCTCTCAGCATTCCCATCACGTCCTCGTTTCCCCATTTGCTCAGATTTGAGGTTTTATTCTCGGGGTAAGATGCAGTGACTGTTTGATATGTAACTGATACATTTCACAGCCTAAGTTCTGCAGCTCAGAGGAGAGCTGCACTCCTTAGCTTACACCTTGCTCGGTGTGTGTTTTTGAACGGCTCTGTGAGCTCGATCACATAAACGGAACTGTCAGAACGAGAGAGCGGGACCAGACTCAGGAAGGAAGGAGCTCCGCTCATATGAATCTCCGCTGGACGGCCCAGCAAAAGGAGCGCTGCCATTTTTGGGAGCAAGGAGCCATCTCCTAGGTGAGTGCCATAGCAACAGCCAACGTGGGCCCCAGCTTTCCGAGCTGTCCTTTTCAAGCTTCCAATCAAAAGTGGCAGGCCAGGTTTTTGTTGTTATGTGGCGTCTCCTACCCGCTCTCTTGGCCATTCTTCTGCCTCTTCTTTTCTCTGCCTCTGTGACATGGGCCTGGCCTTGTTCACCAGGGAGGCTGTGAGAAGACTGCAGAGGGAGAGGCTCTGTGGGAAAATGTTGCCAGACAACACAGGGGTATGTCACAGCGAGGGTAAGCTAATATTGTCTAAGTGGGGGGAAAGGGGTATATTAGACGTCTAGATTGTCAGATTGTCAATAGTCCGCTACTGTGGTATGTAAATTATGCAAACTGCAAATTTAATGCTTTAACTCACACCCCAGAGCGTCATATTTAAACACAAACCAACATGCCTGTAAATTAGTTTACTTGTAAAATAACTGCCTCTGTCAACTTCAAGACTTTGTACTTGTTCTCAAACATGTAATTTTGCCCCACGGTCCCATTATATATTTTACCTTAGATAAAATTAATTTTCTAAACATCCTGCTATTTTGTGGGAAGATCATGTCTTGAAGTCTCACTACTTTCTGAGCTTTCGATTTTGGTTTTGCTTGTCAGGTTGTTTTTCATACAGTTAATGTGACTTATGCATTTCTTATTTCTTTGCAGATAGCGGATGGTGGAAGATGGTGGATGGTGACTCTGTGTGTGGACTGGGAGCTGTTCTAACAGTATAATATGTTGCACTTCACCCCTCCCTTCCCGAGGAGCTTCTACCCTGAGGATGGCACAGTAGTGCATTAAATAGCTAAGCTGGTTGTTTGGGGGGTTTTCTGTGCAGAGCATGCATGTTTTTGTCCCCTTCCCATGCTTGGTTTCTCTCCGGGGACTTTGGCTTCCTAACTAAAGTCCAAAGGCAAGCTCATTAGGCCAATTGGTGATTCTATACAGGCCGTGGTCCATCAGCATTGCTAGTCCATCACAGGCTGACAGACAACCATACACACAAGTCTGTGGTTGTCTGTCAGCCTGTGATGGACTAGCAACCTGACCATGTGTACACCTGGTTATCCCCGCTACAAACACAGACAAGTAATGATTCCTCTTTATAAGAAGAAGATCCTTTCAGCTCTCCTCTTGTCTCATAGGTTGATATGAACTTTTAAACCAGATCCCCTTCATGATGCAAGCCCAACAGAGATTTGCATCTCCACCTGTAGTCGATCCAGAGACCTTTTGGTTGTTGAGCAAATGTGTAAATCATCCCTCATAACGAAACTAAAAGTCTTGGCTGCAGTGGTTGTTATTTTGAGCATTTCGCACGAAGTCACTTTTACCGGTTCTCTGCATCATGAAAGGTGTGATGCTTCGAGCACACCTGCTCTTCATCAGACCACGAAGACGATGACCCTGATGACACTTTGGCTTCTAACCAAATGGCCACAAAACTAATGATACCCCCATCAGCCAGAGTGGGTAGTGCTAATGAGCAAATAGTATGCTAATATGCTCAATTAACATGTCAGTCGTGGTTCTACATGATAAACAGCATGCTGTTACCGTGTTAGCATGCTGATGTAAACACGGTACAGCATCGCAGAGCTTCAATATGAAACGTGGTGGGAATGTGGTTGGTGTGGAAGAATTATATTTTAAGTATCAGTTTGTAATTTTAGATTCTTTATTGTTGTTGATGTATTACAGAGTAATGGGCAAAAGTCTTGAGCCACCCGTCATGTCTTTATATTGTGCTTCCAATGAGCCAGAGCAACAGTCCTCCAGGGTTTCTGAAGGTCTTCCAAAGTTTTTCTTTGGACATTAGCTGTTTTTTCACTGATTTTCAGTACACTTGTTGTGCCTGATAATTTTCAGAGAAGTGTTTCTTAACACTGACCTAGGAGTTGTCCAAGCATGAACAGGACCTGAGAGATGGATCTGGCCCTTCAGTTGGTCTCAATGCAAGGAAGGCTCTCCAGCAGCGATACTTAGGAAAGGGAAGTGGGGAGAACTGGACTGTAAATGAGTGGCAACAAGTCTTATGGTGTGATTATTCCAAATTAGACATAGGAGGAGACAGAGGAGGTCAGGATAGAACAGTGAGTGTCTGCAGCCATCTGTAAAACATAGTGGAGACTCTGTCATGGTTTGGAACTGCATTTGTTGAAGACTTTGTCAAAATTGATGGAATTATGAACACAGAAAAGTACGATCATGCATCCATCTGGAAAGCATCTGATTGGGAACAACTTCATTTTTCAACATGACAATGACCCCAAACACACTGCCAATGCTGTAAAAAGCATAACTGGATGGAAAAAACATGCACTGAAACACTATCAGTCATGGATGGCTTCCACAGAACCTGGACCTCAACATTACTGGGATCATCTTGACAGAGAATGAAACAAAAGGCATCCAACATCCAAAGAAGAGCTTTGAATGTTCTTCAAGAAACCTGGAGACCTATTCCTGAACACTCCTTAAAGAAATTAGAAGAAACAATGAGAGTTCAGACTGTGCTGAAGAATAATAAAGAAACAGGGATCAACCCAAGACCTTTGCACAGTCCTGTATATTCATTTGACATTGTCATTAATAGTAATGTCCACGTTCTTGTGTTTGATGATCTCCCACAAACTATGGCACATCTTAAGCTTACCTTTATATGTAAAGTTCTGAAATAATTATAACCGCAATGACAGAGCTGACAGTAGGTGAGGTGTTACACTTTATTACATTCATACAACAGTGACGAGTAATAGTCTTATAAGGTGCATGTCAACGAGTACAGCGCTCAGAGGTTATTAAAACGGTATGTCCACATCACAAAACACATGCTGAATAATTCACACATCTCTCGCGTTTCTGCTGTAGTTGTAGGATACATGTAATGAGTGCTTCTGTCTTTATGTAACCAGAGAGCCACCTTGTGGATAAATGAGACACACCAAAGAGGAATGGAGATGGCAGCATACATGTTATGTTAGTTATTGAAATTTTTAAAATACACAAGGACAAGGATAAAGAAGGGACTAAGTTAGAAGGAGGAAAATATTCAGTTTCCCTGTTTTATTATTTATTAACCTGTATTATCCTATTCAATGATCAATAACCTCAGTGTGCTCTCTGACTACCGCTCCTAACGTGAACCTATTCTTTGCCGCAGCCAGCCGAGGTGGCGCGACACCTTCTGGAAGATGTAGCCTTTGCTGCAGTCGGCCCCTGTTGGCTGACTCACCACACCGGTGAGGAAGAACACGTCCCTGTACGGGGTGAGCAGGGGGCTGCCGGAGCTCATGGTGCAGTCGGCGTTCTCACGAGGTGCAGTGCAGCCCATCTTGTTGGTCATCAAGTTTCCGTGAGTTTCCAGACACATGGGAAGCTTGTTGTACACCAGGGTGTTAAGAGTGAGCGGGCCCTGGAAAGCAGACCCCTGCTGTGGTTCCTTCCAGCCAGTGACCACTGTTGTGTAGTCGCCTGCCATCAAAACGCTCTCAGCAAAGTCTCGTTCTGGCAGACAGGCAGCAATGATGTGTCTGTTAAAGACGATGCGGTCGCGGAGCTCAATCACAGCCAGGTCGTTTTCAGGGCGACCTTCCACATAGCGTGGGTGGACATGAATCACTTTAACATACAGCGTCTGTTGTTCAGTATTACTGCTGCTAGAGCCGTCTTTACCTGTGCAGGAGATAAGGAAGGGCGATGATGTTAAAAGTCCTAAAAATCTAAAAACCGGCATGCAGCACAGGATTTACTGCACTTCTGTGCTCAAGTTCAGTTTTGGACTTGTGCAGAGCTGTTGCAATAATAACAAAGTATCAAAAATATCTATCAGCTTATTATATTAATAGCTTTATTATTATTATTATAATTATTAGATTATAATTATTTTATTACATTTTAAAATAGCAGCTCAAAAAGAAACCATATTTAAATAAACACACTAATCTGCTGATGTAATATATTCATGATTATAAAGTAACAATTTTGGAAACTTCTTTTTTTGATGGGATTTATTTTTATATTTATTTTTATTTAACAACGATTATAAAATGGTAGAATTTTTCAATTTGTGGATTTGTGTTTAATTAGGTAAATGCTATTTCTTCTGAGCAGACAATGTAAGCTAAATAAATGTCAGTCTTTGATAATAAAACAGTTTTTACTGTGAGTGTTTGTGCTGATATGCTGTGTGCTGGCCAGTTATCTCCACCTTTATCTTATTAGTCCAAAGGACACTGTTTCCAGAAGTCTTGTGCTTTCTTCAGATATAAACCTAAGCTGTGCTGTCATTGTGTTTTTAGAGAGAACAGGCTTTCTCCTGACAACCCTTCTAACATGTTCAGTCTTATTCTGGAAATATAATATTTAAAACGCTAACTTAGGCCTGTAGAGTCTCATATGGAGCTCTTGGGTGTTTTGCAGTTTCTCTGAGTATTCCGACCTTCAAATTTGCTGGGACGTCCACTCCTGGTCAGATTGTGTTAACACATACAATGCACAAGTGCTCCAGACCAGCAAACTGCAAAAACCTCTGCTTTTATAGAGATGCTCACACTCACTGATGAAAATTTAACCAAATGCATTTTATTAGTAGCGTCTGGCCACTAAAGACCCTTCAATTCTTATAGTACAGCCTAGCACTGCAGAGTCCAGTGAAAACTCTTTTTCACTTGACTATATTCTTAAAATGTTACATTATTTCTGTACTCATTAAAAACTGCTTGCATCGTTAATTTGTGATGACTCTTCTCTAAAAAGAGTCATCACATCGGAGTCAGTGGACAGGCACATCGGTGCCTGTCCACTCTTTCCCTCATCATTTACAGCTTGTACTGAGTCTGATGACTGAAAAGGCTTTTCACTTAAATATATATATATTTTAGGGCACATGCTGGCTTCCATACAGTGTGCTGACATGTCTGTGTTTTTTCGTGCCATTAAAAAATGATAATATATCATCACAGGTGGAAATGTAACATAAATCAAGAAAGAGAGAAATTTGTTCTGAATCTGAAAGGAAAGCTTGGATAGGTCCCTCCACACACAGTAACATCTGTGGTACTGTTATTATTTATCCTCCTGAGAACCGAGGGGAAAATTAATCTTTGGATTTAATTTTTTTGTGATGTCCTTCCTCTTTGGAGCTGAAAGAAGCCACCCAAACACATGATATATCAATGGAAAGCCCAAGATGTCCTCTATTTAACACATCAGGACTTAGTAGGATAGCTCAAATGAGTCTAAAGATATAAAGACCAAAATGTCCATTACAGAGGACATAAACTAATTGGCTGGTTCTCAGGAGGATATGTTACTGATTTCCTTCATACAGGATGGAAATCATTACAAATGCAAATACGCCCCTTTTGAATCTATACTTAAACATTTTGTATACATATTATGAACAATTTTTTATTATTTTAGATTTCATTTTTGGGGGGCGATGGAAAACTAATTTATGTATTATAAAATGTACAATACATATCAATCACTATCTACTTGCAGTGTTTATATACTCTTTGTTTACTCACCAACAACCACCTGGAAGGATGGGTATTTGTTGGCACACTGAGCTGTAGTCAGGACAAAGTTCTCCTTCAGTATGACTCCGCTACAGAAACCTGCTGACACTGAACTCACCAGAACAGCCTGCAAACAACACCACAGTTAAGACCCTGCATCTATTTTTGATACCTTTGAGAAACACACACTCATACACTGATAGCATTGTGTCTTTGTGTTAATGAGTGTCCTCCTACCTGCCACGGACATTCTGAAGATGTACAGGCAATTCCTTCAGGGTTGGTGGTGCTGACTCCGGACATTTTGCTTTGCAACGGTTGTAGACGGACCACCTTACCGCAGGGGTACTCGACTGACAGAAGGAGATGACTATGATTATTTTTCTGACTACATTATTTTTGAAGTACGACTGGCATATCTAGCAATAGCTTTTGTAGTCACAAAGCGGTCTGTGGGGAAATATCAGAAATCCTCTTTTCATCTGAGCTGGCTGGATGGGTGTCTTGATTATATCTTTGACAGCATCATGTAAGCAGCACAATGTTAGAAAAATGACTGAAAAAGTAAACAAACATGGGCAGATGGGTCTCTTGTCTATGCCCTCTAAGAGAAAACTGTTTTTTCCTGCTATAAGCGCCATTTTCACTTCGACCTCTCGTGCTGTAATAAATTCAGCTCTTCATGAGGTACTATGGAGGTGTAGGGGTCCTCCATAGTACCTAACAGCATTGTTGAGGCAACAATGCTGTTCTTCGTTCAGATCTCCTGGTTGGTTGGAGGCTGTGTGAAGGTGGCATATTTTCACTGTCCCTGTGGGTTTTTTCACGGTATTCCAGCCTCTTCCCACAACCCAAAGACAGATTGTCAGATTAAGCAGAGATGCTAAATCGACTGTGGTATCCTGGTGTGACCTCATTTTTATGCAGTGTAAAAATGGTCACAGAATTTCTAAACACAGCCAAGTGGTGGAGGGTGGCCTCCACATCACCTCTCTTCTGGCTTCATTAGTGATGTGACATACATCTCGCACTGGGGCAGTTTGCAGCCAAGTGCGAAGCAGCAAAAATGACAGATAGCACCTCCTAGTCTGAGGCCATGATTCCCACTTCAGGTCAGGGAAAAGCTGGTACCTGAGAGGGGGAGTTCAAATATGTGGAGGGTGGAGCGGGGAGACTGACAGATGCATTGGTGCAGTTTCAGCAGTGAAAGTAAAATGAATATATCTGAAGAGAGAGCTAAGTGTCAGAGTTAAGTGTTGATTGATTTACATTCTCGCCCTCACACACGGCCACAGAATCTTTGTAGTCACAGAAAGAATGAGACTTTGGATACAAAGAATGGAAAACGGTGGTTGGGTTCTCCCTTAGAGACAGCAAGAGGAGCTCTGTCACTCAGGAGGGCCACAGAGTGGAGCCACTACCACTCCACATCGAGGAGTCCTTAGTATATCTACTGTGGTGCTTCCTACGTGAAGTATTTCTGTTATTTCCTACAAAGAGGAACACAATGGAGAGATTATTTATTATATATATCTCAGCTGGCCTTAGTGATCCTGGAAGAGCTGGAGGAGGTGGCTCACTGAGTGGGTCTGTGCATTTATGCTTAGACTGCTTTTGTATGTTCGTGATGCAGACCCACATAAGTGGCAGAAGACGGATGGAAAACCTTTATGTATTTTTTTGATGTACTGCCAAAGGTTTCCACCACCCACAATCACTGGCGACTAGTAATCTGCCATGTTATTCAGTAAATAACAGACACAGGCATAAAACACAGATTTTTTTTCAAACTTGAACAAAGAACATGCAGAAAAAAGTAATTTCGATACATGACAGACGTACCTTGAGGCACACACTGTTTCTTGTCTGTGTTGAGCTTCCACCCGCGGGCGCAGGAGCATTCGTAGGATATGTACCCTGGTTTACAGAACTGAGAGCAGCCCTGGTCCTTTTCCAGAGTGCACAGAGTCTCGTCTGTGTTGTGAAAACAAAGTGGAAAGCTTGCAGAAGTTGCAAAGCAAATCAAAAATGACGTTCACGTACGGAATCCTGACGTCTCCTTCTCACCTTTCTCGCAGAGGGCTCCAGTGAAACCCGACTTACAGACACAATCAAAGCCTCCAACGCTGTCTGAACACATGGCTCCATTCTTGCAGGGCTTCTCTGCGCACTGATCTCCATCTGAACACGGAGATGTTGATAAGCTGTAATGTAGTGCTAATGCATAGGCAATAATGGACAATCCTTTTAATAATGCACTTACCAACGTAGACTGACCAGAAGATATCCTGGAGAAGAAATGACACGGCGTAAGTAAACAGCTGGAGCTGCACAGTGGCTTTCTCTTTACAAACAAAGGCGCAAAGGAGGTTTGAGGAAATGAGGAGGGGATTAACAGTGGGCTCACCGTGCGGTATGTGTCTTGGAAGAACTTTCTGGCCTCCTCGTAGCTGCACACCTTCTCCATGCAAGCCTGCTCCAGAGTGGAAGGTGTATTTCTCTTCTGACGGGAGATTAAGGAGGTTGCCTGCTCCTTGTCCAAAAAAACTGAGGGGACACATAAAGTCTCAGATATCATAGCATCAAAGACTCAATATAGCTTAGAAGTACTAAACAGACCATTAACCAGTAACTTAATATAAGCCAAATAAGCTGCATCTCATTGACCCAGCGCCAAGACATCTGCTCCATAAAACCACTGACCTGACTTTCTTAGCACTGAATCCCTCTGACATGTTATCTGCTGTCTGCTCTCACAAACCTGACCTTTAAATCGTTGCTTTTTATTAAAACTGACCGCTGTTGAGCTCTATGGAGTCCCCTGGCTCCATGCTGCCCTCCTTACCTGTCTCAGGGGCGTGAATGGCCACCGATGCCCCAGCCAGCAGACACAGCACCGCAGCAGATGTGGTCACGAAGAGCATGGTGTCACTGAAGTGTATCCCAGCTCTGAGGCAATGTGTCAGTGATGCAGGGACCGCTGTACAGTAAGACACAGAGAGAAGCAGAGTTTTTGATGCATGAGGATGGTTGGGAAAAGACATTAAGCAGTAGGAGGACATGCAGCAGAGAAAGAAGTGGGCACTGTTTAATGTTTTAGAAGGCCGCAGTCACTTAGAAAGAATGAAAATCGCTGCCTGGGTGTTATGAAGCTGTAGCTCACTCAGTTATTGCGCAGTAGTGGCCGCAGCTGGCTCACTGGTTCTTTATAAAGTTAAGCACTTCATTTGGGGATCTCTCTGAAGCGAGCATACAACAGCACTACCAACCTGCTAGAGAAACTGATTAGAGATATAACATGTAAGAACCAGTGTACCTCTGCTTCTCCTTCCTTTCACTGTGACAGAGAAGCTATTGCATATACTTACCTTATTCAGCTACTATTATTATTGAGTCATCATATTAATTATTATTGAGTGGATATCCATTATATGACAATGTATTTCAAATCTGGTTAAAGGATATTTACATCTGCAGTCACTGAGCTGTGTGTGGTACTAACTCATTCATTAATAATGAAAATGTTTGTGCTTTTTTGTTCTGTTCTTTTGTTTCCTGTTAGATATTTTATTTTGTATGTGCTTTTAAGTTTATGCTTTTTTATTATTGTTATTTATTTTTTTAAAAGAGGCTCAGAGCCTCTGAGCATGGACTACATGGCTAGCATCTATCTTACCAGATGCTATATAAAGTTTATGTGTTGTACAATTAAAGAAATGGATGAATAGAAACCTTTTTATTTAGGGTCTGATCTTGTACAATTGGGAAAACAGTTGGGTGATGATGCATTAATAAAAAAATAAATACATATCTTATTTTGTAAAGTCTCCCAGCCAGGCACAACCATCTCCAGGGTTTATAGCGTATAGTCCAGAAAAGAGAAAACATCTGGTGAGCAGCAGCTCTCTGGGAGAAAATGCCTCATTGATGCCAGAGGTCAGAGGAGAAAGGTCAGCCTGCTTCAAGCTGATAGGAATGCAGCAGCGACTCATAACTACTTGTTATCAAGGTATGCAGAAAAGTATCTCTGAAGTATCTGATTGGGTACATCAGCAGAAGACTATGCGGTTTGTCACTCCTGTTGGTTAAGAACAGGAAGCTGAGGCTACAGTTTGTCCATTACAAACATTGCCTGGTTGTTTGAGTCTGGATTCTTCTGAAACATTCAGACAGTAGTGTGAGAAGAATCCAGAAACAACATGAAAGCATGGATCCTTCCTGCTTTGTGTCAAAGCTTACAGCTACTGCTGGTGGTGTAATGGTGTTGGGGATATTTTATTGGCACACTTTGGGCCCACAAGTACAAACTGAGCATCATTTAAACACCAGAGTCTACTTAAGTATTGTTGCTGACCACTCTCATCCCTTTATGTCCACGGGGTACCCATCTACTGATGGCTGCTTCCAGCAGGATAGCAAACCACGTCACGAAGCTCTGATCACCTCAAACTAGTTTCTTGAACATGACAATGAGTACTCACTGCACTCTGATGGCCTCCACAATAACCGGGTCTCAATCCAATAGAGCACCTTTGGGATGTGGTGGAAGAGGCAAATGTGCAGGAAATGCGTGATGCTATCATGTCAACATGGACCAAAATATCTGAGGAATGCTTCCAGCACCTTGTTGAATCTATGACATTAAGAATCAAAGCAGCTCTGAAGACAAACGTGGGCCCAACCCATAAAATCACATTGTAAACAAACATCTGCCTCTGCCCAACATAAACAACAACATGCTTTCAGCAGAGCACGTTAATGGCTCTTTTAGTACAGTCTTGGCTTTTTATGCGGCTTTCTAGAGGTACATGGTTGGTGTTACAACAAATACAGACATAAAGCAGCATCTACGCCTTTTAGTAAGCAGGATGCTGGGCACCTACATGATGCTACAGTGTAGCAGTGTCACTGTTTTCATGGCGGGGTGTCTCAGCAGGCCTGAAGGAGAAATTTTACGAACAATAACAACCACAGCAGCAATGCTGCTCCGTACGTACCGCCCCGGACAGAATGGAGGAGCCGGCCCGGTAGATGCTCCTTCGCCTCGGTTGTTCTGAGACACGCAGCGGCCTCGCAGACGGATCGGGCCTGTCGATCCAAAATAACAGTCCTGATTACATCCGCGCCTGCCCACTCCTTCCCTCACTGTTTACAGCTTGTACTGAGTCTGATGACTGAAAAGAACCACCAGAGGGCGCTGTGAGACAAGACAGAGCCTGAGTGTGCGGAGAGCATAGATAGCCATGAAGTTACTGAATAAAAAAAACTACAAAACCCCCCAAAAACTACACCAGAAGCACAGGTGACTAAGATGACAATACAGGCCTCAAGTTTAAAAAAAAAATAAAGGAGAAAAAAGTGAGAGTTAAATAGTACGGATGAACTTAAAACACATGCCTGTTAATAAAGCAGATGCTGAATAGAAGATGAGAAAAATACCAAGACATCTTCTTTAAAGGCTTTATTTCAGACAGGTTTGACTGCCATCAAGATATTGTGAGTGACATAACTTTTGGGGCACGACTACCTAAACAGCAACGTCGAGGGGTGAAGTTAAGACAACACAGAACTGCAAAAATGAAGTGAAGCGTCCGTGTCATAGACAGTCTCCACCTCACATCAGGCAATGATAGTAATCAAAGGATCCAATAGAAATGCTCCAGAAGACACCAACAGCAGCACACATACGCACTCTGATGAGGTCCATTTTGAATGACTCAAAGTAGTGGAGCTCAAGCCTAGCAGGCTCCAGCTGCCTGTGTTGGGCCACCTGTCAATCAAAACAACCACAATGGATGTTTTTCTCTTTTTTTGTTTGGTTTTTGAGTGACTGATACCAGAAGCTAAAGGACAAGACAGATTTGATATTTTGGGAATATTATTTAATAAGTGAGTGTGAGGGGAGGATAAGATTGAGAGGTGGATTGGGGCAGATCTGTTGTGGTCAAGCTACATTCTTATGACCCTCTTCTATAGTCACGAGCTCTGGGTAGGAGCTCCAAGAATATATATTTATTTTTGTAACATGACCGATAGAATGAGGTTGTGGATACATGTGACCTAAATGAGTTTCCTTTGAAGGGTGGCTGGGTTCTCCCTTAGAGATAGGTGGAGGTCAGTCAGAGTACAGCCGCTGCTCCTCCATATTGAAAGCAGCAAGTTGAGGTGTTTCAGACATCTGAAAAGGAGGCCTTCTGCACGCCTCCTAGTTGAGGTGTTTCAGGCATGGGAGGAGGACCCAGGGTAGATCCAGAACTGGAGAGATTATATCTCTCGGCTGGCTTGGAAACGGCTCTGTGTCTCCCCGGGTGAGCTGGAAGAGGTGCCTGAGGAGAGGGAAATCCAGGCTAGACTCCTAAGGATTGGATAAGCGATAAAACATGGATGGATGGACACGTGTTGAAGAGAAAACCTTAATCAAACCAGTTCACAACTCATTATTTCTCTTGTAAATGTAAATTCTGTGTTGCAGAGTTTATTAAAAGAGTGTGTGTTAATATAGATGTTAGTAATGCTCACCTTTTCCTGATTGACTCCTCAGCAGGATGTGAAGCAAAAAAGTAAATCATCTGCTTCAAACCAAACCAAAGTGACAGATTAGGGGAGTTTAGTATTTCTAATATCTAGAACTAATTAAAGCATACGTGTTACTGAATTATTTATAGGAATTTGTTGATATGTAAATCTTTGTTCTGTGATGTTTCTTTGATTGAACTGCTGTCAGCTTACATCCATGCTAAACGGAAAGTATAAAGGAAACCTGAGACCTATTGCAGAATCCCTTTGATACTGACTAAAAACAAAAGGGAAAGTTTTCCCATCATTACTGCTGTTACGGCCCAGATTTCTCTCAGCGGTGCGATCAGAATGAGGAGGTCCTCTAATGTCTGCACGCTTGAGCAAACAAAACTGGGTCCAATCTGCTGTGATCAATAGGAGAAGTCCAACTGCAAACAAACACACATCAGCTCAGACAACATCAAACAGCCCTGGTCGAGATTGAGGCGCTACAGAAGTGTCTGATCAGGAGGATCAGACAGAAACTGTCGAGGAGCCGATTTCAAAGAGGCTGAGAATATTTTTTTAGGTAAAGTACACAATAAAACCCAATCTTATATGCTTGATAGCTGCAGCAAATTACAACGGCAGAAGGGCTTGAAAGGCATTCCTTTAATTCACGAAGAATTATGAGCCTGCGTTTAGAGCTGTTGCATATTTAATGGTAAACTTTGTGATTAGCGATACTTGGTGAAGATGATCAAACACACTCACGCACACAGGCAGTGGTGGTAGTTGCTGAAACTAGGTCATCAAGGCTACATTTTACAGAGCCAAAGTCCCTCCTCAGTGGCCTTATTTCAATGCAATTGTTTGTGAGAGCAATGTAATTTACAGACAGGGCCGTGGGGCTTTAGTCTCAGCTGCAGCAGTGTTAAATGTCTCCATTTCCCAAGTCTAATAACAGAAGTATTATAAGAGCCTGCTCAGACCAGCTGGTCCCTGGTGCTGGGCAGGGGCATGAGCTGGACCACTTAGACCAGGGAGACTCACCCAGGGGTGGCGACAGCGAACGGAGAGCCTGCTCGGGCGTGCCGAGCTGCAGCTAGATGTGCAAATGATTCTGATAATTTCCCTGGCGTGTCTGGTGTCAGGTGAAATTGCTAAAGACATGCATGCATAGTATACATACTGTATGAGCGCACGTGGGATGTGCAGCATACACCAGATGTGTTACTGGTGTGTATACGTGTGAGCATACAGGTGTGCTCAGTGCTGTATGCGCTGGCTCAGAAAGAGGAGTAGAGGAAAACTTGCCCAATCATCCATCCATCTCTTTCCTCCTGTTATGTTTTATTCAACATCCCCACTCTTGTGTTGTCTCTCACCCTCCCACTCTCTTTCGCTCTTGCTCCCAATTCTTTCCCACTCCTCTTATTATTTTTGAGTGCTGACTCTAAATTGGAGGGTAGCAGGAAAGAAAGGGTGGCACAGCGCTCACGTGTAACCTCGCTGACCCACTCTTCTTCACATCTATGGCACAATTTTACAGGCACACTAAACAAACGGCTCATCGCAGAAGGCATCTATAATTAATGTCACCTGATACTTGACAACTTTGTGATGAATTTAACAGCCTGGTTGTTAAATCCACCGGACTCCCTGTTTGGAGTCTCTCCCTCTCTCTCTGTCTTCCCTTCTTTACTTTAAAGCTGTGCTAGCAACATGTCGATTTGCCTGCTGTTACACCACTTTGATCCAGACTCGGATGACTTAACATATTATTCTAAATAGGCTTCCCCAGACATGTTTACACCTGCTGCTCAAACCTGGTTACAAAGCATGGTTGTTTACAATATTTAAAAAAAGTAACACTAAAACCTGGATCTCCTCCCTCGTCAGTTCGTTAGACCAGAGAAGGGACGCTTCTGAATTTATCGATCCTCAGACTTTTCTTTCAGTCTGTCCAACCATACAGGTCGGATTTGAACCTTAAGCAGCTAATAAGCATGGGGTGCAATAGCATGCAGATTTAGCACTGGATAAATTAAATTAAATTAAATTAAAGTTTTAAATTAAAGTTTAGCCTCACAAAGTCTGCATGTAGCCTTGAATATCTCCATTTAGCCCAAGATGGCAAATTATTATTTTTAATATCATTTATACATACGTATTATACAAATAGTTGTAGATGGGTGATATTCAGAAAAAAGTATTGGGACACCTACACATTACAGCTACAGGAGCAGCTCAGCCATGAAAATCTGTGCCATGAAGCTCCCCATGCACAGATTTTCTGCTGATGTTAATGTCAGAGGAGGTTTGGAGCTCTGCAGTTATAGAGTCAGACGATAGCTGGTGACGTATACGAACTGCACGACCCCGCTCTGTAACTTTATGTGATCAGGCACTTTGTGGCGGAGTTGCTGGGACTTCTAAACATTTCCACTTTGCAATAATACCGCTTACCTCTGATCTTGGAATACCTGCAGGGAAGAAATTAAACAAACTGACTTGTTGAAATCTCATTTCAATATCACCTTCAAATTCAGTGAGGTCTTTAGAACGACCCCTTCTTCCACACACTTTTATAAAGGCAGACTGCACGGCTAGGTGCATGATTTTACACACATAACAGGACTGAAAACACCTGAATTCAAATATTAAATGGCCCGGCCCAATACTTTTGTCCATATAGTGTACAGTCATGGTAAAAGGAAAGTGTACCCTCTGTCATTTCTAAGTGTTTACATATCAGGACATAATGAAAAATTTATAGATCTTAAAATTAGATAATGCAACCTGAGATCAGCACAACAAATTACATATTCTGCCTTAAATATTTGCAATGGTACGGAAGCTTGTTCCTATGGCTAGATGATTGGTCTCATTCACCATTTATACAACAAATATAGTGTATGTCACTATGAGACACACAGTACAAACAGTCTTAGAGCTTCTGGTTCAGAGCTGGTGCTCTTTTGAAGTAGGACAAAACTGTCTCTGTAGGGATGTTTTCTTAGCTTGTTTGGCACAATACTTAACATTAGTCAGGTTCTCACAACAGATGACAGATGCTCCACAGAAAAAGCGATCAAATGCCAATAATACTGCACAATACTTTATTTGCAGTTGCACATTTAAGTATCTGGTATTTCACGTATTGTTAACAGAAAACCAAAAGGCACACCTGAACTGGCCTGGCCTCACACCATTTAAGAACCAGTAGTACTCTTTACGCCTCTGAGCTGGATCATTGGCACCTTTTCTGAAAATTTAGGCTTGTTGCAAAGAATAAAACAAATAAGATAGCTGTTAACATCAGCACAGCACTTGAATTGGCATTTTTATTTCTGTGGTGTTTGCACTGAACACAAATCACCAACCATTTCTTTAGCGACAACTTGCGTTTGTTTTTTTGTGCATCCGGTGCTCGTTTCGGTGATGACCTGGCAGCGTGGGGTCCTGAAACACTGCGTGTAATGATGATGTAATGAGTTAATAACACACGTGCCCTGTAACGACCTGCACAAACCTATCCTACCACTGAACTCATCCACGTGCGTCACCGCCGGGCAAAATGAGGTCGGGCTGAAGTTCAACCACGTTCCATAACTAACATGTATAACAGCCGTCGTCTGTCCTGGTTTGGTTTTGAAAAATAACACTGCATTACATATCAAAAAATACCCTCACACGTACACAGGACAGTATCTGATGTCCTATATTAAATCTAACTGCAAACAACAACCCACATGCACAACACAATCCCGCCTGGATCAAAGCACCACAAGATTACATGTAATCGAGTTTGTGTGACAAGGACCAATGATGATGTTGTATTAAGTACTGGAAAGCAGGCCAGCTCTAACCCTGTGGGGGTTTTTCACAGCTATGCTACCTACTCTTGAAGGATATCTTCCGTTTCCCCCCACATCTCTCTGTGATTAATTCACGTCATCTGGCTATATTTTATTTAACACTCAACCGTGGAGCTCCCCTCCCTGCATCCCCTGCAGCTCATTTGTTCACATGTTGCAGAAAATAATTAAAAGCACATGATTATTCCTTTCCTTTCTCTTCTACTCTCGCTCACCTTTGTTCCACTTTTCAAGTGGCTTTCAGCAAATACGGGTGAGCCATTACTGGACACTTTAGCGCTCAATTCTTGCTTTCCTTTACACTAGTGCCCATCTGGGTAGAAGATGCTCATAATGCCATAAATGAAGCTCCAAGTGGGTATAAAGATGATGCTGTGATTCCTTCCCTTCGACAAGTGGTTCATTTTCTGCCACAAAAATCTCTCTCTTCTTCTCTTTCTTTGTGTGAGACTGTGTAATCTAATCTGCCCTCACCTTCTTATCACAGACGCATGTCCTACTTTATAAATGATCTAAAGTATATTGCTCAGACAGCAGAGATGAGCAGGATGTGGCTCTCTGGCTTCAGAACTGAGAAAGAGGCAGCGTAGGCCCAGATTGAGCTGAAGATGGGCAGAAAGAGCAGAGGCGCAACTGACAGCTCCCTAAATGGACATGATGTTTCACTGTAATCATGCCAAAACCTATTTGATGCCTGCTTTCTGCACGTGTAGCTTCTCTTGAAAGCCTAAAAAAGCCTGTAGTGTAATCATAATACGTATGCATCTGTATGCTATGTAATCGCTACACTGACACTATCTCATAGCTCACATTTTGTATGGTTCATGCACTGAGAAATAACATGGCAAATGACACAGAAATTATAGATATAGCAGAGGGTGGTGAGATCTGAGGAAAAAAGACCCTCAGGTGTAATTGTAAATCTTCTGCTTGCACTCAGTTGGCAGTTTATTAGGAACATCTGGATAAAACTAATAAAAAAGCGACTTCTCTCAGCTGTTCCATTATTCATAAGGAGTCACAACCCAGTCTAATAAAAGTTAGAATGTTTAGTTTTTGTTCAAGCTGCTTTACAGAGGTGTTAATTCAAGTGCATTCTCATTTTGGAGGAGCAGTTTGTTGTGATATTGGAATAAAGTGTTAGGCTGCTTTACTGGAAAGCTAATCATATTCTCTCAATCATGTTCTGCTGAAGTTCAGAGTGAGCATCACAAAGGTGGAAAAGGTGATTTAAATGACTTTGAATGTAGCACGCTTGTTGTTGCCAGACAGAAACTGCTGATCTACTGGGATTTTCCCACACAGCCATCTCTAGGGTTTACAGAGAATAGTCAACGAAAGAGAAAATATCTGGTGAGCGGCAGTTCTCAGGGTGAAAAATGCTTTGTTTATGTCACAGGTCAGAGGAGAATGATTATACTGTTCAAGGAACCCAACAGCAGCTCAAATAACCACTCATTTTTACTAGGGTGTGCAGAAGAGCATCTCTGATGTGGCTGATCAGCTGCAGCAGCAGATGACCACACAGGGTGTCACTCCTGTCAGCTAAGAACAGGAAACTGAGGCTACAGATCGCACAGGCTGAACAAAACTGGAGGACTGAAGATTAGAAAATGTTGCCTGGTCTGATTAGTCTTCATTTCTGCTGTATGCAGCAGAAACAGCATGAAATCATGGACCCATCCTGCTGTGTATCAACAGTTCATTTTCCTGGTGGTGTAATGGTGTTGGGGATGTTTTATTGGTGCACTTTGGGCCTCTTAGTACCAACTGGGAATCATTTAAACCCCACAGCCTACCTGAGTATTATTGCTGACCATGTCCATCCCTTTATGACCACAGTGCACCCATCTTCTTATGGCTACTCCCACCAACAGAGCATACCATGTAATAAGACCGAGTGATCTCAAATTTCATGTTTCTTGAACACAATGATGACGCCACTATATTCAAATGAGCTCCACAGTCACAAGATCTCAATCCAACAAAGCGCCTTTTGGGATGTGGTGGATGTGGTCCTGACAAATCTGCAGCAACTGTGTGATGCTGTCATGTGAACATGGACTAAAATCCCTGAGGAATGATTCCAGCACCTTGCTGAATCTATGTTATGAAGACTTAAAGCAGTCCAGAAGGCAAAGTAGGGTCAAAGCTGCTACTAGCAAGACACAACTAATGAGTGAATTTTATATGCAAAATCTCAATCTGCAAATAAATTTATCATAGAAATGTACCGTAAACTCGTACCTAAGTAGAGAACTACAGTACATGTTAAATATTAAAGTAGAAAAATTAGTCACTGGGCTTTCTGTTAACAAGTGTTGATAGAAGAAAAAATTAAATATATATTTGCTGATATTGTTCACTGAATCTAAAGAGCTGTTTGTTTTCTCCTTTCTGTTCCATTACAATAATTACGGGTCATTGTGAGTCTTTTTTTCTTTTCTTTTATTAAACGAAGAACTTGAGCGTTCCTAAGCTCGAGGCTGTTGTTTAAAATTTCCACCTGAATAAAACGTAAGTCAATAACTGTTGCAGAACGGCAGAATGCAGACTGAATGGAAAAGAGAGACACTTTAAAGAAAAAATGTTTTTGTACTGGTGCAATTAGAAAAACTCCAACAACTATTGATAATAACTTAGAAAATTACTTCTGCCTTTTCAGCGTGGCAGATCAGAGGGCAAACTAACAACCCAGCTTTTAAACCTCCTGAAATTCTCAACTCTGACAAATTTGATGTGTCGAAAACAAAGCACGACAATCCCTGTCTCTTTTTAATCTCAGTATTTCAAAGGCTCCTCTTTCGTGAGTCTGCCATGCTTGGCAACATTTGAAAAATAGTTACAGGTCGTTACAGTGGTTTCTTTTTTTTTAAAGCCTAGAGCAGCTTACATGAAATTACTCATTACTGCTCTCTTTCTGAAACTCAAGAGCAATTTATTAAATGGTCCAACACTTATCTCTAATATTGTAGCAAAGAGTTTCAGCTACATCGCAATCAGTGGGATGGAGAAAACAGTCTACTATATCTGAGAAGTCTGAGGAATAAACACATCATTTTACACACCAAACAACCAGAGGATCATTTGTAATAACTGACAGATTAATAGAAAATGAAAATAACAGGCAGCTGCAGACCTGCTGTCACACCAACTGATGAACCAGAAATTGGAATCTGTCTTAAGGTGGAATATTTGAGTTTTTAAGTGTCAGCCTAGAGTTCATTAGCACATTTTAGCTGGAGATTTAAACTGTTCACACTGCATTAGAATTAGACTGTGCAGCCAATCCCAACCCCCCATTTCCCACCACACACACACACACACACCTACATGCACACGCAAGTCTGGTCATATGTAATTATACTCCGTGTGACATTCAGGATGTGCAAATTGGCTTGTGGATGTAAAGACATTTTAAAGACTAGTGGACCCATCTTGTGATCTGTCCCTTAACTCGATATGCAATCAAATGTTTGCAGAAAGCCACCAAGCAATGAAGAGACACATTGACAGAAAACAAACACAATGACAAGGGCAAATGCACTATGTCCTTTTCCACAGTTGACTTAACCCCCCATTTATCTTTTCTCGTCTGTCACATCTGGCTCCCCATCAGTTTTATGATCTCTTTATGTTCTCTGCCCTCAAACCCCTATTTCTCTCCTTAAGCATCCTTCCACCTCCCCTCATCCTCATCCCGCTTGCTGCCTCCACTCTCAGTCTCCGTCTCTCCCTCCCTCTCTTTCTGCCCTTTCTCTTTCCCTCTTCTTTGCCCTCCCTCTCTCCTCCTCCCCGCTGCGCTCCCGACTCGCTCTCATTCCCCTCGCTCACACACTCAGGCAGCATCCTCCCCTCTCCACTTCTACCTTCACACTCACCTCTTCACGCCTCCCTCTCAGCTCCTCTCGCCACCTTCCTTTTTCCGTCACCTACTAACACATATCATCCCTCGCATCTCCCCCGTCTGCTGCCTATCTCGCTCTCCTCCATCTCTTCCCATTCCTCCCTCCTTCTCACTCACTCACTCAACCTTGCGGTCTTGCCAAACGCACGCATACACACACTCATGCTGATTGGCACCCAAGGACAGAGCACCCTCTCCCCAAAACCGGCGTCCAGGCGGTTCGATCTTGTGGGCAGCACGCTTCTTGACACTGAGCTCAGCTGAGGAAGAGGACCAGGAAGAGGCCATGGAGCACAGCCACTTCCCTGTTTTTTCCCCAAACGGGAGCACCTGGAGCACGGGGCAGAATCCCTCTGAGGCTGCCCAGGGATGCCCTCTCGGACCACTACCCGTCATCTACTATAGTGTCCTGCTCTGTCTTGGCCTACCAGGTAAGAGACGTGCACATGAGTGTATTCTTTGTGTCTGCACACCTGCATGCCTTATTCTGTGTTAATTTGCTCACGTTTTTTGATGACAGTCTGGCTTTGGTGGAGTGCAGTGTTGCATCTTGATTTGTTGTGCACTTACCTGCAGGACTAAGTGAGAGAGTCGTGCACAGCTGCTCCCGACTGTCACTTCATGCACACACATACTGTTGATTCATCAGCCTGACCTTGTGGCCAACACTTGTGCGTGCACATGCACTAAGTATGTATGTGTTTGTGCTTGTGTCCATCTGAAGTTTCTTATGCTTTTGCCTCTTACTTGGAAAGATTCAGGGATAATAGGGAAGGACATATTGATAAGTGAAATTACTCTCTTCTAATATTTCCCAGAAATTTGATCTTAAACTAAGAGATGACATCTTTCTTTATTAATCTGGAGCTGGCATATGTATGTTTGCATCACAAATTGTGGGACTCATGGGTTGACCTCTGGGATGAGGTTGTATGTATGTGTTACATGTCTCTTCTCTATGACCTGAATTAATGACACTCCCTTCTCGTGTCTATACCATTGAATGATTGGTCCATTCACAGACACTGTCAGACCCATTTACTGTCTCCGTCCCAATGCGTGATCTATGAGCACTGACCTAGTCTCACACAGGGAGGCAAAGTGAGGTGTGTGTGTGTGTAACAGAGACAGCCAGAGACACAGACAGAAAACCTGGAGGTCAGATGAAAGAGGAAAAGTGCTGAAGCCTAATCAGAGATTAGCTGAAGACCCACTGGACTCTCTGCTTTTACCCAAAAACTGAAGTCAATCTGTGATTAAAGAGCGTAAAACATAATTCAGAGGTTACACTAATTAACCTCAATTTTATGATCTGATTTATTGGGAGTTCTGACATGACGTGGACTCACTTTGGTGAACAGCAGCACTGTCCTCTGATGCCTTATTCATGCTAATCTTCGCGATTAACACATCTTCTTTAGCGCCGAACCTCTTTCCTTGATAAAGATTGGGAGTGAGATGTTATCAACAAGCTAAGCTGTGCTGGTTCAAAACAGATCTGCATTGCAAAGTGAAAAGCTCTCGCGTGCCAAGACTGCAGTCGCTCCAGAGATTTGCTGTCTTGTAAAACTAAAAGTCGTTCTTTCTGATCAAACCTCGCTTAATTGTTTCCCCTGGATGGCAGAGCAAGCAATTTACTTAGCTGTCGTTTTCTGCCGAAATTTTATTTGATTCTGCTGCTGAGTCGTCTTTACAAATTGGATTGAAGCTGGTTGTTTAATCACTGAGTAACAATAACCTGAGAGTGTAAGGCAATCCTACAATAGTCGTCTGAATTAATGGCTGAGTTGAGTGCAGCGGGCTGATACTTTGCGGCAGCAGGTTCGACTTATTCAATCATTATGACACAGCTCGTTCCACTCAAGCTGAATCATGAATGTTTCATGAGCGCAGCATGTGTGAGTAGTAGCAGCGTGACCCGCAGAACCACACATATTAGACACATAGGAAGGAAAGGAGGCTGTTAATTTGATCGTCAGCCAGTGATTCATTAGTTAACTGAAATGAGGTTTTAGCGAGGCAGCATCGCATCCGTGCAGACTGACTTTGACCTGCAGTGCGGCGGGCAGACAGGGGTCACAGCAAGGCGGGAAGAAGGCGATAAGAAAAGGGATTACGCAAGTGGAGTGGCCGGGAAAGATTACTGTGACCTATAGTGAAATGATGAATTGAAAATGCGGAACAAAAAGCAGATGAATTGGGAGCGAGTCAAAAAAATGGAAGATGCGGACACCCAGAAGAAGAAGAAAAGTGGAGTTAGGAGAGAAAGATCAGAGCACTAATAGAGAGGGAGAGATTAATAACAGCCGAGCTGGCTGAAGTAGCACCTCTGAGCCCCGACTCGGGGTGCTACAGACGACAAAGCTGAAACGAATTGCCACATTTTTAATTAATCGCTAACCCGCTCTCTTTCGTTCTCCACTCACTACAGCACACTGCTTGAGACAGAGCAGACGTGTGGTGGCATAGCAAGCAGTACAATGAAGGCGTAGTTTCTCTGGCTCTTCCTTTGACATGATGGAATTACAGAGGTGAAGTACAGCATGTCTCAGAGCGTTCGCCGGTGAGGCACAAATTGTGGAGTGGGAAGCCATCAGCTAATGAACAATGCTGTGTGACATAAGTGGGTCCTCGAGAAAGGGTCCCCCTAATGTCTGGGCCAACACAGTCCAACATTTCTCAAACACAATCTGTTGTTTATGGAGCTGTTTACTGACCTGTACCTACACATTTTAAATCCAGCTTCCCCTGGTGATTCATCAGCCCTTTCTGCAAACAGAAGCCATTTTGCGTTCGCCTGAAGACTTCTGCATCCAAATTAAACACGCAAAACCCGTTAATGAAATGCCTGCGCCCCGAGATAATGCAGCAGGGCACAAAGCCGCTAAGGAGATTAAATTAAACTCTATTGCCTCCAATAATTAACAATTAAAACTTCATTTAATTAGTCGTAAAAGATAATTTTACCAAAACAAGCACAGCGTTTGGGCTTGAATGATGGGGTAACGCACAATACAGTAAACTCATGACACACTGTCCCCATTGAGATAAAGCTATTCTACACATCGGCCCATTATACTCCATACAAGACAGTCTACAACACAGTACAGCATCTGTGTATCTATGTAACAGTAAGTGGTTTTGTGTGGGTGGGGCTGTCAGAAGCCCCACCCACTTGGTTTTTAAATGTGATTTTGGTAGCCAATAAGGCCTGTTTTAGACTTGTCCGGCGAATTGGTGCAGAGCCTATGATATGCAAGTTTTGGTATTGAGCAGATACCAAGTAAAAACAGGGCCAGTATTGCTGATACCATTACCGATATAAGTATCAGCAATAGTAGATCAGGCAGATCAGTGTGTAATGTTAAATCAGCAAAAACACAACAAACATCAAAACACACCTTTTAGATTTTCATGTCTTTTAAAACTAATTTTTTTTGGAGTGTTACAATATAAACATGTCTGTCTATAAAGCACTCTAGGTCAACTTCTGTTATTTAAAGTGCTATAGGCTATAAAAGAAATAGTTGCCAGCATTTATGTTTGTTCTGGTGCATTATGTATTTATTACTGTGTGGTCATCGCCGACAGAAGGAAATAAAATACTTTTTTTTTTTCGTCTTGGGTTTTGTCAGCAATCTCTCTCCAGGTATGCGCTGACATTTTTGAGTCCTTATATTCATTATTTTAGATTATTATTCCTTATATTAAAATGATGATTGTTATTCTCTAAAGGATAAAACTGCAGTGAAAAAGTAAATGCACAGGAGGAATCGACGGTACTGTTACCATTCTACTAAGGTGCTCATCAGGTTACGCCATAGGTTACAGTATAAGGTTTCAGAGAGGTTTGCAGTTACCATGGAGCTATGCCATAGATTTCCTGCTGAAGCATGAATCCTACAGTAAGAAGAAATTAGAAGAAAGTCAGCATAAGAACTAAGGGTCTGCACAAGACACGTAAAGATTATTCTGAATTGCGACTCGCACCATGCCACTTAAAAATATAGAGTTGGACATTAGCACAGCAGGTCTCATTTGCACGCTTGAGTAAAGCATCTTAAAATGGTTGTGATGTTCAGTAGCTGAATAAATGTTCTGGCAGACCAATTCAACTCCAGGTCTGCACACTGTCAAAGAATGGAGCACATTTTTGACCTTGGAAACACTGAGACTGTTATCTCAGTAAAAAGAAAAAGCACTTCAGCCGTTTCAGTGGGAGAACAGAAAATGATGCTCTTTTTGTTGCTTTACTTTCAACATTGTGGGAAAAGAGAATCACATGTGCTGTTTTCAGTCGCTTGCTGTAAAGCTCCCATGGGATTCCTCCCTGACCCCCTGTGCACAAACATATGTGTGCTCACATTTCTGCATGGTACCTCGCCGCTCCTCAAAGCTCCTCACAGTTATACTGCCTCTCACAAGTGTGAGTGTGTTCAGGTGTCTCCTCCCACTCACACTCTTGCATCCACCCAGGGGGGGGAAGGTTGGGAAGGTTCAGCACTAACAACCCCTGCCTCCATGTTGCAGTGTAAGGGGGCCGGTGTCGGCCGCTGTTTAGGATAATGAAGAGACGGACCCACATCGATTTTCAGTTTGAGTTATTGATCTGTCAATCTGCACCAGCAACGGGACGTCTGCAGTGGGTTGGTAACTTGTTGATAAAAATCCAATCACTCTAAAGACGTTTTTTGATAATAGGTGGGGCATGCAAAGGAAATGGATGTGAGGGTATATCCTGAAGTATGAGCAAATTTCAAGTACTGATTTAAGAAAGCAGAGAAAGATAGGGGGAGAGAGAGAGAGAGAGCTTGTCATGGGGGAGATGGGCCAGAGAGGGCGCGGGAGAACAGAGGAGGCTAGAGAGGAGGGAGGTGTTGCTTGAGGCAATAAATCAGAGATGTGCTGTGACAGAACTGACTTTATTTGACCAGTGGGCAGCAAAATGCTGTCACGGCTGCAGAGAATACAGCAAACTCAATATGTGTAAGTCTTTGGACAGCAGTAACATATAAATCTATTTGCTAATTAGATGGCTTTTAATGCTTAACACTCCTGATCTTCTATCTGTTTCCCCTTCTTCCCTCCTCACATCTATTATCAAATGTGCTCCTTTTCTTTCTTTCACACATCACACTCAATCACACGTGCTACATTTTCCTTAGGTGAACATTACAATTGCTGATTTAGTTTACTGATCCTTAAAACATTAATAGCAGGTCTTTGTCATGCAGTGCACAATACCTGCACCTCATCACCGGCGGCAGCCTTAGCCTTGATGTGAGGACAGTCGTGCCCAAACCTTGACTCACTGTGGCCTGTCTGTAAAATGAATGGCTGTTAAGGTGAGCAGGCAGCAAAGCACTGCAGTCGCATCAATATCATTAGCAGCACATAGGGAGAGGGCTTATTTTCTCTTAATGTGCCCATTAAACTTAAATATTCAGTTTCAGTACACATCTCCGTCTCCCCTTCTCTGATTTTTCTCATTTTTAGCTTTATGTTATTGAATTTATTTCTCCTTTGGGCTTCTTCTGAAATCCTCTGTTAGCACTCACCTCACACATCAGGAATCAGGTTGACTGTCACTGCATTTAAATCCCATACTGAATGCAAATGAATGCTTTGTAAAAAAAAAAAAAAAAGCCCCTCTGTGAAACCATCATTTTTTATCTTCCCTGTGTGCTTTTCACTGCTTTGTAGTGGGGATGCACCCCTGTTTTTTGGTTTGGAAGAAATTAAGGAATCGCCCTCCTTCATGTCCGGGCTGACACTTAGAGAAAGACAAAAGGGAAATGCTGGTCATCAGGAACAAAGTGCCGTGACCTTTGAAGCAAGCTTTTGATATTCACCCACTCTCTGTCTCTCACCTCGCTTCCTTTCCTCCTGCCGCCCGTCCTCGATACCTCTGTCTGTCTCTGTCCCTGCTCACTCACCTGCCACCTTCCTCAGATCACACTTTACCCTATTCTTATTAGCCTCCGGAAAAGCCATTAAAGCTTAACCTCGATTTCCTCCAAGATTATAAAGGGGAGAAAAATTCCCTAATTGCAATGATGCAATGCTTCTCTTTTTTTAGATCATAATTTCCTTTTTACAATATTGTTCCTGCTTTACATGGGGCCCGTGAGAAAACTTGATGACAGTTGTATAAGAACGTGTCAGTCTCTCATGCTATACTTGCTGTTGTGAGGGGTTAAACTGTGCTGTGTCATTTGTCGACAGCCCGCCTGAACACGTCCCTTTAGTGGTGGGATGAGTCAGCCTCGTTACACACCTCAGGGAGCACACTCTGCCTTCCCTTTTCCCGCTAAATAACGTCAATGGCCCTGTCCCTCGTTATATTAGGGGCGCAGCGGGGGGAGCTGAGACATGCATAAAGGCACACAGATCAACAAAGTAGTCACCCGTGCAAACACACACAATCAAAAGTAGACAGACACAGCACAGTCGATTATCCGTCCAACAGGTTATTCTAATCTCTTCTCGGCTGGAAACGCTTATTTTCTTCTCCCACAAAAACACAAAAGGAAAGGATGGTGAATGTTTTTCTGTTGCATGTGCCTTTCTGTGCGTACACGGTGTACCTCTCTGGACCTCGGCTTCCCCTGTTCCTGCTGAGACGAGCCCCGCATGTGCAACCCCATACCACCTGAATGCCGAGCAGATCTACCCCCGCTCCAGAGACGACGGAAAGAGCAGGAGTCAATTGAAATGAATAGGCAACCCAGTGCAGGGTGGCTCAGGCTAAATGGAAATGTCAAGCTCTCAACAGATCCCCTTTGTTTGTTTGTAGAGTGCCCTGCCTCGCTGGGGAGCCCAAACAGAATAATGCCCAGCCTGTGACAGTCAACACCTCACTGTTTCCATTTTATGTCACTCCCCCTCTGTTCAGCAGTATGTACACAGACAGGAAAACTGATGGGCAGAGGTACAATAGAGAACGTGAGGCAACGGATTGAAGGTGACGTCCATTATGTGTTTGATTTGTAATGGATCTCCATCAGCACAACGTTAGCAATAAAATTTTCCCATAAAAATGCAGTGATAAGACAAACTAATTCATCCATCCATCCTCTTCTGCTTATCCTTATCAGGGTCACAGGGCTGGGTCAACACAGACAGACAGACAACCAACCACACTCATATTCACACTTAACCTAACCCCACTATTCTATTCTATTATAAATCTATTTACAGTGTTGGGAAGGTTACTTTTAAAATCTATTCCACTACAGATTACAGAATACTTGTAACGTATTCCGTTAAGTTACTCAATGTGAGTAAAGTATTCTGAATACTTTGGATTACTTAATATATTATCATGCTTTTTACAACTACATGAATGTATTATTGCTGTGTGATTTACTACTGTTACTGAAGGCTACTCGCCACACCAATACCAGCTAGATTTTTAAATCTCAATATAAAATGAGTAACAGTAGGGTGGACATTAGGTAAGGCTGCACTTTTTGTAGTAATCTCGTGTAGAAAACTAATTCTGTGTCAGTGATATGTTTTCTTTTTGTCTGCTTTCAGAACTGCACATGATTATCTGCAGCTAGCTGGTTGCTATCAAGTCTAACAGTCTGCAGTCTATGAACTAACCCCAGCAAACACCAGCTAACAATGTTAGCTCGCTGGCGAGTAGCCTTCAGTAATAGTAATAAATCACACAGCAATAGTACATCGAAGATACTGAAGTGGCAAATAACCCAGGTAGCTACCACAACTAAAACAAGGTAGTTGCAGCAGGGTAATGTTAGTTTTTTAAAAAAGAACTTACTTCCAGATGTTTCTTTAGGTTGGAGATGGAGTATTTTGACGCTGAGAGCAGCTTACCTACATTGCACGGTCAGATTTCACCCATCCCTTTCTTCTTTAAATGTGAAGTGGTGTCGGAATTTCCAAGTAAGAAATGCATTCCTGCCCGTGCACTGCTGGCTCTGTTGTGGTGGCTCTGGGTCCATTGTGTAACTGACGCCACCAACAGGACACTTACATTAGAGCCTCTTATTAGTTTCCACCAGCGTGGAATTACCAAAATTAGAGAGGGGAAAGAGAGGGGACAGCCTGACATATGAAACAGGAAAAGACCGCCATGTTATCCATTTATTTCAACAAAGTAACTGTATTGTAATTATCACGTATTTTAAATGTACCAGAGTATCATTACTTATATTTTGTATTTTAAATATGTAACACTGGTACATGTATTCTGTTACTCCCCAACACTGTCTATTTATATAGGGCCAAATCACAAAAGTTGCCTTAAGGTGGCTTTTTTTGTGAGAATCTACAATAATAAAAGAAAATCCAACATCAAAATAATAAAGCGAAATGCACATATTTTTTCAAATGGGTACTTTTTGAGTTTATTTACAATATCTTCATCAACACAAACCCCAAAAATAAAATCTCAAGTACTGTCAAGAGAAAAATAGAACCCAAACTGCGAAGAAATATCTGCCAATCGAAAGCTGCAAACAATAGCATGGCACACAGTGTGGCGTCAGAAAAAGAGATGAACACTTTAGACATTGCAGAACAAAATCTCAGTTTTCCGAATTCACATATAAACGCATGTAAATTGTTACCATGGCAGGAATTCTTTTGAAAACTCAGTTTTCAGTGATCCAAAACGCTGTTCATGTTCCCCAAACACGTAGAATAGAAGCTATGTTTACCAAAATACCTGTATAATACCCTAAAACACCCATCAATTCAAGCTGAGTAGGTACTAGTGGAAAAAGAGGCTATAATGAAGCCAGCTGCAAGCGCCAAAAACTGCAGTTCCTTGAATCACCACTTGAGGCTCTAAGAGTGAACCAATCCCCATAAACGCCATGTTCAAGAGTAATGGCGTATATGGCGCGAATGTTGTGGGAATGTTGTGTGAACATTAAATGAACTATTTGAGTTATGCTGAAAGTTATCTTTTAGCCGTGTTTTGTGTTCTGTTTAAGTTATGCCTATTTGAATAAGTAAAATTATTTTGAATTAATTTGCGTTTTTTGCTTTTGAAAGTTTGCATTTTGTAACTATTTAGAGAATGCTTGGTTTAATGTGACTTGTACTGTGTGTATATGTTGAGTGAATGAATGGTAGCTCAGAAATAAATGAGCAAGACGCTAACTTCAGGGTCCTCTCTATTAATCCACAGTTTTTTATAATTGGCTACGCAGTGCTCTCTAGCCTGTGTGCCGCTTGCTGCTGGTCCACATTTCCCCTAGGTCTGGTAGCATCAGGGGGAAAAAAAGACCAATCATTTCCCAGTGACTGATGACAGTCCCCAGGAAATGGATTGCTTAAGCCCCAGTTACACAGGTCTACAGATTGGTCAGTGGCTCCCTGGCAACCACCAGTCACTAAGGAAAAAAACGTGCATTCCTTGACTGCTTCATGAAAACATCCTTGTGATTGCTTTGCTCGCTAGCAGATTCCTGCTGTTCCCCATAGTTTGCATGGAACACACTGACTTGTCTAAAAACATTCACCAGCTGCTGGCTGGTTAAATTGCAGGATTAACATTATACATTACTACAGGTGTGGCTGTTTGGAGTGACAGGGGGCTGTGACTAAAGAGTTCATTATTCACACTGTTGTCACCTTCACGAATGGCAGCACCAGAGCACAAGCCAGACTTCAGTGTTGTTTTGCCAGGTCATGCACCTCTCAATTTTTGTAACCTCGCAGTAGTGGTAGGTTGAAGACAGGAGTGGATTTTTTTTTTCGCCATTTGAATGATACTGTATTAGCGTAAAAGCTCAGATATTACCAGATTATATAGCTTATATAGTTTTCTGGTGAAAACTTTGAAAACAACTCAGTGATTTCTTTGCTTCCAATTCCCATTTTTTCAATTCCTATATCAGCTCAGATATGGAGGTTTTGTCTGAGTCATGAGGTCTATCGCTAAGGAAAATACTGTCTGGCAAGCCCTCAGCACCACTGTAATGGCGATGGACTCACAGCGATGGTTAACAGTGCTACCAATGCGGTCATCTTAAGCCGTTAGCTGTTGTCAGTTGAGGTATGGGTAACTAAACTGGACCTGTTGACCATGTTTGTGATATTAGTGATTTCTGAAGCGTTTTGAATAAATTATCTGACCAGTAATATAGCTTGCTGTATAGTACAGCCCAGTGTGTGAAATTTTGAGTCCTCACACAGTTATGGATGCAGATTACTAATATCCTCTCATCCAAATAAAGCCATTTCCGAGTTGGAAAAAAGATGATGTGATGACCGTAATGATAAAGTAAAAGTACTTAAGAGTCATGTGACTAGACAAGTACAAAAGACAATGTTACACTGAGTAAGGAAGCAAAACAAAAAGCAATTAGCCTACATATAAATAAAATCATGGCGTCACTAAGTGTACTTTTATGTCAGTATGACCCCAGTGACATCTCCTAGGCCCTGAGCATTGTTGGCTTGTTAACCTAAAGTAAAATTTATCTGGTCAATAATCCCACATGTATTCAAAATGCTATGAATGACAAAAAACTATAGCAAAGCCATACGTTTAAGAAGCCAGAACAAGGACATGACATTTTTCCTTCAGACAGTAACTCAGTTAGCCGATTACCAAGATCCAAATGGGGTTTTTTTAGTCTAAAAATCAATGCACTGACTTTGACTTAATGTCCTGCAAACAGCAACAACACTGTGCTCAGTAACTGGGAGCAACCAACCAAACGTGACCTCCATTACCCAAATCAACTGCCAACAGTCAAATAAAAAGAAAATCAGGTGTTTTTTGTTATTAAAGGTTTGTCAGATCAAAGGGAAAAGATTAAAACACCTTCATATGACACAAAATCGCTATACTGTCTCTCATTTAGGGTTAATATAAACCTCATAGTGCAAACGATTAAGTACCACATCTCTTATTGTATGATTTGACCCGTGTAAACTGGACTGATCTACCAAAATTAAAATAAAAAACAACAACAAGCAGCTTTAAACCCAAAGAATCGATGACACAGTCAGACAAGATTTAAGATGAAGCGACTCAGCTGTGGAGAGGTTAGTGAGCTGTGCAATTGTGATGTGACTGATATGTGTTAAGTTGTTGGGTGTTGTAAGCAGCTTTGACATCTCATTTGTGGTTATTGATAGATTGTTAATGAATTGGTGCTTCCCTAATGATCTGTGTGCTTTTTATGCACATTTGAGGAGCCGCACATGTATTTGTATGTGCGTTTGTGTCGCCTGCTGCACATCCTCTGCACATCTTTAGTCGTTATCCAGAGCCGGCTTTGTAATTTCTAATCAGTTGACAGCGGCAGAGGCTGTGAAGTGTGATGTACCAGACTTCAAGCTGCCATATTTAATCCAATCCCAGATCTATTACTGCAGAGGGAGGTACAAGGATCACAGAACACACACACACACACACACACGCACACACACACACTGTGTGGACAGTGACTGCCACTGAGTGCTTTGATGTCTGTGAAGCTGTAGTGTAAAGTGTAATGTTCATGCATCTCCGGCAGGTTTGACTTAAAGAGGGTTATGCAGGAACAGCAAAGCACAAATGCAATGTTGTGTGTATTTTATCGTTAGTTAGGTTATTGAACTAATAGAGCATGAAATAGAAATCTCTGGATAAACTGGAAACAAGTGACTCAAAACGTGTCTCTGAATTTCACGCTGCACTTACGTTCCTATGAGGGAAAAAAAAAGGTTCAAATGCATTAAATAAATGGCTGTCTTCACTGAATATTATCAGAACAGAAGGTAAGACTTTGCCTGAAGTGTCTTGAATGTTTTCTTTGACCTAAGCTACAGCGGTGCAGATTGAACAAGGCATGAAACCCCAGTTATACAGTGCCCTAACCTTTGGTAATGTCATGTTATCATAACATTGATGTCTCAAAACATTTTGGTATTAGTTTAAAATAACATAAATGACCTAAAAACACTCACTGACATCGGCCATAAACATCAAAAAAGACTCATCCCATGGCTCAGGGTGACACCCCTTCAAATAAAGTGGTAGCAAACAGAATTCACGGATCATCGCTTTCAGGGAAAAATAACATTTATTTTCAAAATGTCAGCATCAGCGTTTCAGGAAGATAGATAACCTTGGTTTTGAAAGTTGATAGCCAGAGTCCATTAAAGGTATCCTGAGCATAATGCAGCACAGTTTTTAAGAAAAGTCCACTTTTCACTTAGAAACCCATTTAGTTGATAAGCAGCCCTACTGATGGTTGCAATCTATTCTTCTAGTGTGTAATTGGTGGCACTGGTGTATTTAAAAAAAACAACAACAAAAAAACCACAGGTAGCAATGCACCAATTAAGCAAGCAGAAGATGACTGTTAGCAAACTAATACTGAAAAATGTCATAGAAATAAACTGTAAATATTTTAAGAAAAATTCATTCAGCTGGTTGAGAAGACATCAAGAATATCACAGATGTGTTTTGCATTGAGTTTAAGTCAGATTTGTTTTTTACAGATCACAAGGAATTAGACTATTTGGCACCTGAAAGAGAAAGCAAGAGAAAACCTAAAGCTCACATTTTATCGTGATGAAAAAAGTATTCAGGCTAAAACTTTTTACTGACATACATTGTGTAGTCTATTAAAAACACAGGCGTAGCAGTGAAAGTCATAATCCTCATCCCTTTGAGGGTTGGATTAGCCACCCATCTGTCTATATGCACAACATCTGGGCATGTCTCTGATGTGATGATGGGTCGCGTCCTAGGAGGATCTCCTCCCATTCCTGTATCTAATCTGTGGCACTATTCGTCAGTGTCATAAAAGGCTGTGTTGATGGTGAAATACACTGCTCAAAAAAATTTAAGGTACACTTAAAGCACAGTATAGCATCAATTCTGTTAACCTCCTGTAATATCTGCCTAGTCAGTCAACTAGCAGAGTGAATTAGTTTCAGATGCGTTGGTGTTAATGAAATTTCCAATTGCACTAGAGGGGCAACAATGAAACAACAGGAATGAAAAAACAAATAGTTTTACAGGCAGAGGCCACTGACATTTTTTCCCTTGTCATCTTTTCTGACTGTTTTTTTTTTCAACAGTTTTAGATTTGACTAGGGTTAGTGTCACTGCTGGTAGCATGAGGCGATACCTGGACTCTACAGAGCTTATACAGGTAGTCCAACTCCACCAGGATGCCACATCAATAAATGCCATTGCCAGAATGATTGCTGTGTCTCCCAAAACACCAGTGGTCTAACCAGGCAATCAGAAACTGACTACATGAGAGTGGCCTGAGGGCCCTGTTCTCACTGCCTGGCACCATGGAGCCCCACTGGCATTTGTCATAGAATACCAGGATGAAGAGATTAATTATAACAGGGCCTGTAACTGTCATTGCTTTTTCTTATACACTGAAGATATATCTTGCAAACATTATTCATTCTTTGGTATTTACGAATAGCTGATTTTTCCATCTGACTATACAGAGTGATATAATGACGATAAAAAGAACAACATGATGTGTGTTTTCATATATGATTGACATGAAAAAGTTCCACAGGCCTGGCAAAAAAACATCCGTAGGGCAGGTTTTTGTTAGTAATACATAAAATACTAATATAAACAACACACAGCCTAATTTTCAAAAGTAACAAAGGATAAAATATGAGTATGAATTATGCCCGAAACAAAAGGATCCGAGAACACTCAAAATTCCTCCTCCAAGACCCAGGGACCATGTCAGATCTACAAACACGTAGCATCCCAGAAGGTCTCATTTGAATTCAGCTTTGATCAATACCTTTGAGGCTAGGCACTGCACCCACTACACCAGCACACAGAGGCCGCCTCACAGAAGTAACAAAAAATAAGTGGAAGCATAGGTCCCCAATTAGATTTTATTAGACAAACTGGAATGAGCAGTTAATCAATTAAACGATGTGTACTGAACTGTCAAATTAAGTACCCTCCTTCCTCACACTCGGGGGCTCATGTTTTTATCAACGATGATGAAATGTTTTCAATTTTAAAACGTACCAGCAACGATGATGATTCATTTCACTGATTTTAGTCTTTGTCTCAGTCTTTACTTCCATTCATATAATAGTGTAAGCCAAGTGTGCATTTTGTGTGCTGTGCCCTCGAAGTTTGGGAAGGGTTTGAGCGAGGCCTATAAACCTTGCTGACGTGATGGGACTATCTTGGGAGCAATGTGCAATTTGCAGTGATTGGAGAAATGGGATGTGCAGGTCCACGTGAGAGCCAGAAAGCTGTGCTGGTGCCTCTCAGATGCACAGCAGTCAGACTAAATGCAGTCGTGAGCTAAATCACATTCAGGCCTTTTTACACTCCACCTTGGGTATTTACCTGTAAAACAAATGTGTAATAAATCAGTTGGGAGAGAAACTTGGCAGGCTGGACGAGAAGTTATTATGGAGCTTGTTGGGCACATGGAATAAAAATCGAAAAGAGAGGCAAATGATGAGATGGGTGCCTTTGCGCTTTGTTTTAGGACCGAAATTGCCGGCAGCAGGATGGCACATAGTAGTGAACTCAGCAAATTGCCAAGGCAGCGATGCTGCACGCTGCCCTCCTGTTTTTGTTGTGGCTTCGCTCTTTATTGCAGATAACAATTTGGCCAAAGGCACAGGCAGGTGCTGCTGGAATCACACAGCAGGTGTAGATGAAGGGGATCAATAAACCAGAGAAGGTTTACAGAGTAGGAGCTGTTTGAACATGGAAAATACTGTCTGGGAATAATGACAGAATTGAATATTTTTGTATACTGTGGACTGAAACTGCAAGAAAATGTCACAGGGCACAGAGTTCACTCGGCATGCTTTTACACCTGCTTTTAGGTGGTGCTGTTGATGTGCTGAAAGACTTTTTTTCCTTTTTGCTCAGTTTAAATTTTCTAGCCTCCTAATTTTGGTGTCTGCTTTTTGTGTTGAGCTTGTGTTAGCACCCACCTGTCTGCAGTATCTCTATTGTTATCAACTTCCTCTCTGTTGCTGTCTTGTTTATTGCTAGCACTTTCAATTATCTGCTCACTAACACTCAATTTCTCTGTTTCCTCCCCTGCCCTAACCCATGCCCATACCTTTTCCCGATCTCATCATACTTTTTCCTTCCTCGTCATTTCCCTATTTCCTCTATCTTCTTTCATTCACCTTTCCGCATCCCCCTTCCTCCTCCTCCTAGCTAACATCCTGACCGTGGTAATCCTGTCCCAGCTGGTGCTGCGTCGTCAGAAGTCCTCCTACAATTATCTCCTGGCTCTGGCCGCCGCCGACATCCTCGTTCTGTTCCTCATTGTTTTTGTTGACTTTATATTGGAGGATTTTATTTTGGCAGCGCCGCTGCCTCCGTCATTAAATAACGCAGTTCAGGTGCTGGAGTTTTCCTCCATCCACACCTCCATCTGGATCACCGTGCCTCTTACCATTGATCGTTACATCGCTGTTTGTCATCCTCTTCGCTACCACACGGTCTCCTACCCAGCCCGCACACGCAGAGTGATATTCACCGTCTACGTTGGATGCTTGCTCTCTGCAGCTCCCTACTACTGGTGGCCTGAGTTTTGGCACAGCCTTCATGGACTGGGTAGTAGTGATCGAGGAGGGGGCGGAAGAGAAGGAGGAGGAGGAGGAGAAGAGGGCGACAAAAGAACAGTGGCCCAGCACGTCCTTGTGTGGGCCCACTGTGCCACCGTGTACCTCCTACCCTGCACGGTCTTCTTCTCCCTCAACGCCGTCATTGTGCGTAAGCTGCGCAGACGCCGTAGCTGTTTCCGTCTGCGTGGTTATTCAACCGGCAAGACCACCGCCATCCTCCTCGCCATCACCTCCATTTTTGCTGTTCTGTGGGCACCGCGCACCCTCGTGATCCTCTACCACTTCTACTCGTCTCCCCCGGCATCACAAACTGCCAGCCGTCTGCTCCACGTACTCACAGATCTGGCAAACATGCTAGCGCTGCTCAACACCGGGATCAACTTCTTCCTCTACTGTTTCATCAGCAAGCGTTTCCGGAGCATGGCAGCCAATGTGCTGCGAGCCTTGGTCCACTGCCGGAAGCAGCCGCCGCCATTCTACGCCAGCCACAACTTCTCCATCACAAGCAGTCCCTGGATCTCACCAGCCAACTCCCACTGCATCAAGATGCTGGTGTACCAGTATGACAAAAATGGGAAGCCCATCTGCATTTCCTCTTGAGCTCTTAGCCACAAGTAGCTTCCCCTACCCTCAATCACTGGAGGGATGGGGCAGTGGGTGTATTCAGGCTTGTCTCGATTGTGACCAGCTTTGCCTGTATCTTTTAAGGCTTGAAAATGTCAAAACACCTAGTGAGCAAACGGTTCAACTACCTTTGAGCAAAGCAAGGTGGAAAAACAACCAGCAAGGCTTCTGATGTTCAAAAAAGTATTCACAAAGCAGTGACCAGCACTGAATAGGTGTTGATGGTTTCCTTCATGCAAAAAAAATAAATCTACTGTTAGTAACTGATGGCTGTAGACTGATAAAAAGACATCACCACCATCTAGCACTCAGTATGAGCCACCATTTGTAACATATAAACTGACAAAACTATAAACAAGCCCTCGGTGGGGCGTCAAACTTACTGCGGGCCCTGCTGCACGCTGCTGATGAAGAGCTTCGAACAGCTGTGTCTTTTGCTGCTGGGAGTCATTTCCAAAAGGCAAAGTTCCAGTAAGAGTGCGGGCACTAAACATCTCACCTCGAGGGGTGATTCACTCAGGCAGAGCCACTGACAGTGTGCCCACTGCCCCACGGTCCTCACGCTCTTTCTCAAGCAATGTAAAACAGCGCTGTCATTTCCAGTTTAATACGCAAAAGAGTCTCAACGGCATGTTAAGTAGGGCTTTCATAAAACGAGAAGCCCTCCCCTGACTTTCCCTTGCGTGTGCTGAGTTCACCCTAGCAGTGCAGGTCACCTCCAAGTCGGCGCTCGCTGTGGAAGATCGAGTCATCCAACGTCCAAGCTCGACTGTTGTGGGCTGAATAGGCACTCTGCTTATTGTTGGTAAACTATTTATGTGATGGTAGATATGACTGTTATTGTAGCTTTGCAAAAAAAAAAAAGATAAAAAAAATATGACTTGGAGTTGGTGTGGTGCCAAGGTGTCATTTTATGTAGTAATCCCTTCTCCAGTATTAGGATGAGGAAATTTCTGCTGTAAGTAGATAGTCCTCTTTAACTATTAATGGTCCTCGGTGACTTACTGTTAGCCATTAACCGGAAGAATATAATGAATGTAGCTGAACATCTCTTTAACCCTTTATCTTTGTAAGAGACTGAGAAAGAGAGGAAGATAGAGAGGACAGAAAAAGCTGCTCCATTTGTTTGTTTGGGGGGGTTTTGCCCTCCATCCAAAGTTTTTTTGTTTTTTTGCTCCCGTGATGCAGCAGTGAATTTGGTCTAAAGGCCAAGGTGACACAGCTCAGCTCTGCTCTTTCTGCTGCTGGGCAATGGCACTTCTGTTACATTTTATACAGAAATATAGTCACGTACATCAACTCTGTCACAGTATTGCCTGGTAACAAACCATAAATGAGAACACACACATATACACACACACACACACAAACCCTGTACTGTATTGCCCACAGACGGAGCGCATTGAGATCAATGCACATCCATTCTGCAGACACCTTGGGGCATTAGAAGTGTTCATCTATCTAGTGAGAATGGAGCTGTGCCAAAGGGCAGATTTCTGTTAATACCTGCCTGGAAGGGATGACACACCTCACGTCTTTCTTTCTGTAAGGCTTTAAATCTGATGAATGTGAGGTGTGTCTGTCATAGCTGATAAAGTCGTGCCCTCCAAACTCTTGTTAGACACTGTCTGAGACACTTCAGGGCGTGACTGCCTGCATGTCGTTTCTTTGCTTGCACTTTAGAAGCCATTAGAGCAAAAACTGACTGCTAACAACCCTAAAACACAGTGATTAAGTATTTATATATATATATATGTATTGCAGATCGCTTTCCCTTCTTCTTTGTACCCTGATAATTGACATAAATAAGACAAATGTTTAAACAGCCTGTTTTCATTCCCAACTCATTACATACAAATGTTTTGCCCAGACTCCTAGGTGTCGTGATTTGCATACGTGCTGGGGTGTCTTATAATCTTCAACAGGCTCCTAAATGACTGAAACTGACACAGAGAGACAGCAGGCAAATTTGCTCTGCTGGTGATATGACTTTTGCATGATGCAGAAGAAGAGTTTGAGACCAATCCGTGACCCCCTAACCCCAGCAACTACTAGTCACCAGAAAAAAAAAAGGTCTGTGAAATCGATAGCTAAACCCCTGTCATACAGCCTTAGGGATGAGTCGGTGAGTTACTAGGGAAAAATGTGTATTCCATAGTTAACCAGTGGTTGCTGGCAGTCGCTGGGTGAAACTGGTCACAGAGAGGTATATCCGATCGCTTTGGTCGCTAACAGATTGTTTCAGTTGCCTAGGGTGACCATGTTTTGATTTCCAAAAAAGAGGACACTTGGCCCAGTCATGAAGAACTTTAATATTACTGTTTGCATAAAGAAAGATGTTTAACACATTTAAACGATGCCTTCTCTGTGTTAATGAATGGTGAAATAAATAATGTCACTTGTAGGCTTTTACAAGCCAACAAGTGCAAAAAAATAACTTAAAAGCCTCTGGAATTAAATAATGATACAGAATTGATGCCTCATCTGTATAAGAAAAGTAGTAGTTAGCAAGAGTTTGCATCTTTTATGCAAACTTCAGACAGCTGCAGCAACCTGCTATTGACCAAAGGAACCACAAAGAGGTGTTTGGTGCATCATCCTTTTGATAACCGATTTCACCTTGCAAAGGTCAGCAAGCGCTTACCAACCATTCAGGGAATGCATGTTTTCCCTAGCAACCAGACGTTACCAGAGGGTCTTTATGTGTCATTGAGGCCTTATGGACCACCTAACTAAATTATGCCACCTACCACCCATTGTAAATCTTAACACAGACTCTTCGATCTGGGTAGCTCAAGATTCAGCGCAGGTCATTTACTAATCAAGAAGTTTAGTGGGGCAAGCCATGGCTGCTCCAGTCTGCATGCCAATGTATCCTTGAACTCCAAGTCGTCCCTGACGTGTTCATCTTAGTGTGAATGTTAGACAAAAGCACTTAGACATAGAAAAAAAGAAGAGCTACTCTACCTGTGAAGTAGAAGAGCACCACATGCAAACCAGTCCATTTACCATCTTCATTAATACAACACGGTATTCCTTAGCTGTTCCATGCATGTTGGAAATGATGCTAAAAAAGTAAAATGTACATGAAGGGGTGATGGCCAAGTATTACTATGCAGTGAGTTGGGAATTAAATAGTTTTTAAATGTTGTCTTATAGCTGGTGTTGGAGTGCACTTGTAAACATTAAAAAATAAAAAATATACATTGATAGTGCATTTATGATTAAATCAATCTTGAACTTTCTTTGGTGAGACAATAAAAGTGGGGTAAGAAGATATTTTCCTATCAAGTAAAACTTATCATCACTCTAACAAGGATCTGATGGCAAATAGACTTGTAACGTTTGTTTTTTGATAGTCAAATAACCTTACACATTTCCAAACACAATATAACAGTATATATTATGTTAAACTGAGCATATCCACCCATTCATAGCTGACAAATATTAACTTGCACATCTGCTGGGCCCACTTACCCCAGGTGGCACCAAACTGGGCTTTGGTGCGCATTTGGTTACATTTTACATGAAAGGGAGGGCATGTTTTCACAAGAATTGATGATGTCACAGATAAACCAAATCAGATTTCTGAACTATCATAGGGATCTGGAGTGTCTATAGGTGATGAGGAAATGAGAGATAATGAGTCTAGTCCAACTCATTTATTAAGAAATTCTCATTCCACCAGTGAACTGGCTGAACTCCTCACAGAGAGATAAAACTGTGTCCAAAACCTCCATTTCTTTTGTGCTGAAAAGACTTAGGACTGCTTGAAAAACATTTTCAAGTGCTGCAGTTGTACAAATTCCAGCTATGGGCTTATACAATAGAAGTCTTTCCAATTTCTTTTGCCATCAAAGATTTCTTTTAGCAGAGTAAACCCAATTTCCCAACTTCCAGCTCTCCCGCCTTTTCAGTACATTGCCCGTCCATTCTCGTTTCCAATTTCTTTTTTTCCCACACAAATTGATTTTTTTTTTCCTGAATGCAAACAAACAGAAAAACAAACAAATGAGCGAGTAGCCATCTGCTCCTCACCTCCTTTGCTCCTCCTACTCATCCCTCTTTGCTTGCAAAAGGACTTGCTCAAAGTTAATTTCTCAGGTGTCCTCATTAATTGTTAACTGATTACCTTGGAGTCTTTTATGCCTCGTGCACAGCGTATCGCTCCATCTTTTTCACCAGTATATTTAGGGGCCTTGAGCCGAAACCAGTGGATACTGAAAGTCACGCTCAGCAGCAGGATGTCAGACTTGATCGAATGTAAACGCCGTGAAATATGTGCCTCGGTTCTAATCAGCGTTGCCTAATGGCCAACATGCGATCACTAGGAAAGTGCAATTTCAAAAAATTTGCCTCAGCATCAGTGTACGGAGCTCAACCCAGATCAGTGTTGCCATGACATTCATTTGGCGTGTTAACCCCATTCAGTGTTTCGCCAATGTTAATGTGACATTTTATGCGAGAACCAGCGGCTCATTGTCACGGCCTCCAGGGAGAGAGGCAGACATGCTGCGAAATCAAAACGGAGAGATGGATGTGTGCGTGTGTTTGTTGGGGGGGAGGCGTCACATGCAGGTGTCCCATATTCCCCCACGTGAGGCTGCTGGGAGAAGGTGTTGGTGTGTGAGGCTGGTCAGTGCCAAGAAATATTCCCTCTTATGAGGGGGAGAAAAAAGAAAGTGCCCGGGATCTATATTTTCTGCAGCCAGATATTAAAAAGATAACTAAACATAAATCAATCAGAGGGGAAAATTGTATTTTCTCTTTCACGCATCTTTCTCTGCTCCATTTCCTCTCTGTCTCTCTCTACCTGCTCAGCTCTGCAGCGTGTGTGTGCGTGCGTGTGCGCGTGTGTTTGCACAATTGTGTGTGCACAAATGTGTGTGTAAATAAAGTTTATATTAGACAGAAAGGAGCTTTAAAAGTGTTTGTGCCATAGGACCTGTAATGTATAAGATCGAATATGTATTTATACTCAGTCATTAAATGCAGCACACTATTCTAATGATGTATTAATGTACTCATGACGCTTCTGGCATTTTTTGTTGGTATTTTTCTGATAGCGATTTTCTACACAATGACTTTTTCGAGCAGTCTTTTACCCTCCTCCATGGCAGTATTTCAAATCTGTGTTTTTTGATCGTATTGGAGTGATTATAGGCTTGCATAATCCACTTTTTTCCTCCTCTTAATGAATGTATTGACTGTATAAGGACTATGTATTACTGTGCTGTGAGAAAGTATGCAGAAAAGTATTGGCACATATTTTTGATTAAAGAAATAAAGAGCAGTATGTCTAAGTGTTGAGACACGGAGCTGAAGGTGAAGTGTGTGGTTTTTTTGTCTACTAATAAAATCATGCATTAATCAACACCAAGGACGTTACTACACAGATGTACATCCATAACAGAAACACAAAAGGCTTAACTGCACTAATGCAGTAAATGTAAAAGTCTTGAAAGATCAGGTGGTTTTATTATTGATAAATGCACATTATTATTTTTTTAGGTAATCACATAATCATATTTTTTACTAGTTTTAAGCTGAAACCTAAAACGGATCCATTATTATCATTACTATTCAAATTAAAACTCTAAATTAAGATACTCAAAATAAATACAGTTAAGAAACTGTGTTAATAAAATACTTCTTCTGGATATGTGTTTTTAGTCTTTTTAGTGATTTATGGGAACAAAATTTCTAATTTGCTTTTACTTGCAGTCTAACTTACACTAACCCAGAGACTTTTTAGTCTTTCTAGCTGAACATGCAAAACTGGGGAAATGTATTAAACTAATAGGCATCATAAAGATCCAGACTATAAAAACTGTCTCAAGCCTTTAGAGCACTCTAAAGTCTGACTTACTGTACAGCAACTAGTAATACAAATTTTGAAGTTAATATATCAGATTTTGGCCATTTTTTATTTTTTTTTGCCTACTGAGTTACTGAGGCCAGTGTAAGAGAATATATGAGGTAATACGGAAAGCATAATAAGTACCTTTTAAGTAGAGCTATTCTTTTGAGATGATTGGTAGAATGTAGACCCATTGGTTTATTACTTACTTATTACTTTATTAGGTACAGCTGTTCAATTGGTTGGTACCAGGTGGGCTGCTCTGAGTACCAGAAATTGCTGCTCTAATGTGATTTTCCCACAGAACCATCTCTAGGGTTTACAAAGAATGGCCGGAGGCAGTTCTGTGGGTGAAAATGACTTGCTGATGGCAGAGGTGGTCACACAACATGTCAAACCTTGAAGCAGATGAGGTCCATGGTGCTGCTCCCATCAGCTAAGAAGAAACTGAGGCTATAAAAAAGTTGGGCTGATGAGTCTCGATTTCTGCTGCAACAGATGAACAGAAGTTACTGACTTTTAAAACAGCGGTTCACATTTTCCCATTTCCATATGAAACACTTTGCGCTGATTATTTTAGCCCCATTTATCACTTACTGTGGTGGTAGAGCCAGCGTGTAACACTGATTCAGGACAGCATTTCCCCCGGTTTGTGCAACGGTGCATAAATCTAGAGTTTCAAATCCAGCTGTGTACCATTAAAATTATGGGAACTACAATCAGTGTGGTTTAAAGCATTTAGAAAATACTGCAGAGCTGGGTAGATGTTATCATGTTGCTACTTACACTGCGCTAACAAAGCAGAAGCTCATCGGAAGCAGTCCAGCAGGTTGCTCACAAGCTCATACAGCGAGAGGAGGGATTCGTGTGTGTGTGTGTTTGTGTGTGTGTGTGTGCAGATATATGTTATTGATGGAATGGAAAGCCAGTCCTCATAATGTAAATCAGTAAATTCTAAGGGGGCTAAGGTAAACCTCTAGGCAGTGATTGTGAGTCAGTGTCATGCCCTCTGGAGTGATTAAAAGATGATGCTGTGTGTGAGTGTGAGTGTGTGCATGCCCAATTAAAGTCTTCTGACAGCTGCCCTGAGTCATCCAACACTTTGTTCCCGTCAGCGTCAGTATAAGTGAGAAACGGAGCTGGAGAAGATGTTATTTTATCAGACCATAATCACCTCTGACTGAAGACAAAGCAACACAATTGTGTCATCTTTCAAACTCCCCCTGGTTACATTCACAGGCAGTAAACCAATCTCTGACTTGCTCATATTCACAGTCTACCAATCATCAATTCACAGAGCTCACGAAAAGCCAATTAGCACTTCTCTCGTTAGGAAAATAATGCTCACATTTCACTTTCCCTGCATAACAGTCACATTAACAGCAGCTGCACAAAAGAAACGGCGCGTTTGTTTCATGGAAACAACCTGCGAGTGGTCTCTCAATAAATCCACACTGGATTGAATTTTACGATCTGAGGGGACTGTGCTTTTCATCTGTACACGAAGATAAAGTCTGTCTTTCTGATAAATGTGCTGTCCACTCTTACGCATGTGAAGCTTATGCTTCAGAAATGAGGAAATAAGGAGGGAAACACGGAAGGACGAGGAAAAAACACAGAGTCTGTGTATTCACATGGCAAGTGTGAGCAGGCTGTTGCTGCAGTAATAAAGATGGATGAGCCTGTCGGATGCTGCCGATTGTGGCTGCGTGTGCTCACGTGGGCATTCAGCTGTATTCTTGGTATTAACAACAATAACTTTTAAAAAAGAATACATTAATATGAGGCTAATATCCATCGAATGATAAATAATTATGAAGTTGCTATCTTTGTTCTTTCTCATTTTCCTTGATAATGACTTAAAATCATGACCGCTACGTCAAATCGCATTTTGTGAACGCTGTAAGCAACAATCATTAGAAATGAACGACATCTTGATCCTATTTATTTGAAGCTTGGATTTGTGCACACATTCTCAGTCAAAGAAGAAATCTCATTACTTTTGTTAAAAGTAATGCAGTACTGGTGCAACCCAGATTAGCAAGCTGTATCTAATCAAGTGTATATGTTCATCTATATATCCAAGACAGAGATTAGACATCATCCAAAAAACACACGAAAGGCTGATTTTAACATTACAACAGTTTCTGTGGTTGTTTCAGAGAATGCATCTCACATACATTGAAGGGATTTCATTCAAACTTTCAGCCTGAGTGAAGACAAATTGAGAAAAATTAAATCAAACCCCGGCACATTATTTGATCCAATTTCCTTGTCTGCCTATCATTCAAGTTCACATAATACTGTGAAAACTTTCATGCAATTTCTTCTCATTTCAAGCAGCAAATCCTTTTAATCAGGGGCTGTCAAACTTCCAGTTTTATCATTTACAGTTTGATGGCTGAATTCCACTTAGCTGCTTCTTTCAGTCAACAGGTTTTGTGCGTGCTGGCTCACCGGGACATGTGAACAGAGCAGAGCAGTGTTAATGATATTAGTCAGCAATGAAAAGTTCAGGCTTCAAAGAAACATTTCAGTCATTAAATGAAATATCTTGTAAATATAGGATGAAAATTTGTCAATCTGTTTTGATTTTACACCTGAAAACAGTATTTATGTTGCACTGTGTGAGCTTTTTCTTCTCCAATGAGCGACTCAGAGAGACGACGTTTCTGGGCTGTAGTTAGGGGGAACTTTGATTTACCGAGGTTTGAGATTTCAAGAAATCCAAGTGTTTTTCTTGAGCCGCCCACATTGACGTAAAGCTCACGGCATAGGTGTGAGACAGGATGCAAATCACTCAGGAGCGAGGCTTCTAATTCCCTGAAAATCTGTGAGACTTTAAATGTAATTTGATGTGATTGATGGTGCCACACGAAGCTCTGAGATCAAGGAGGCTGAAGATGGAGTGCAGACCCAATCCAGCAGCTGTAAATACATAATTTAAGGCATCTGTTCAAATGTTTGATGGAAAACCATATATACTGTTGATCATAGGTTATGTTTTTGCAGCATTTAAAAAGGAAATGCTGTGCTGCACTGATGCTTCAGAGGATGGACTTTTAACCCAGTGAAAATATATCTCATATTAAAATCTTAGTGCACTCAAGTGTACTTCAAGGCAGAGTAATGGTGGGCAAATCCTCAACTGTGTTCATGATTATTTCACTTGAAACTGTTCTGGAAAACATGTTTTGTATAGAATATTTTTGCTTCATTTTGGGGCAGCTGTGACTCGGGTCATCTACCAAGTGAAAGGTCGGCAGAAATTCTGCTTTTATTGTATTTTACATATGTGGAAAATCTATTGCAAATGCCTCTAAACTAAACAATCTAAGGAAATAGACCATGAATGTCACAGCAGTACAAGTATTTATAGGCATAATTTTGGTTTATTTTAATTATAATGCAATCTCACTTGTAATTAATTACCTTTTGGTATACTGTGTCCATTACACACTGTGCTATACTTTCTTACACCTATCTGGTTAACAGCTACACTGTGCTACAGTAGGTGCACTGGGTTACCTCTTCGTTTGCTTTCAGGGTTGCCTTAATTCTTCATTGCACAGATTAAAGAAGGTCCTGGAAACATTCCTCTAAGACTTTGCTCCATATTGACATGACAGCATCACAGTTGCTGCAGATTTGTCAGCTGCACATCCATGATGTGAATCTCCTGTTCCAAAACATCCCAAAGGGGTTCTGCTAGATTCAGATGTGGTGACTGTGGAGGCCATTCGAGCACAGTGAACTCACTGTCATGTTTAAGAAAGCAGTTTGGGGTGTTTTCAGCTCTGTGACATGGTCAGCAACAATACTCAGGCAGGCTGTGGTGTTTCAGCAATGCTCAGTTTGTACTAAGCAAGACGCAGAAAAGCTGCTACATACCTCTCTGACTCCAAATTCTGATGCTGCCATCCAAATGTTGCAGCAAAAATCAAGATTTATCAAACCAGGCGATGTTTTTCCAATCTTCTGTTTTCCAGTTTTGTTGCTCTTGTGTGAATTCTAGTCTCGGTTTCTTGTTCTTAGGTGACAGGCTCGGCACCCGATGTGGTCTTCTGCTGCTGAAGCTCATTTGCTTCAAGATCTGGTGTGCTGTGTATTCAGAGATGTTCTTCTGCATACCTTTGGTGCATGTAACAAGTGGCTATTTGAATTACTGTTGCCTTCCTATCAAAAAAGTCTGACCTCTGGCATCAACAAGGCATTTTCATCCAGAGAATGCCGCTCACTGGATATCTTCTCTTTTCTGGACTGTTCTCTGTAAACCGTAGAGCTGAGAAAATCTCAGTAGATCAGCAGTTTCAAAAAAATAAAAAAATACTCCGACCAGCTCCTCTGGCATTAATTTCTGGCACCACATTCAAAATCAGTTGAATCACTTTTCTTCCCCATTCTGATGCTCAGTTTGACCTTTTGCCGGTCATCTTGTCCGCGTCTACATGCCTAAATGCAGTGAGTTGCTGCCTTCTGATTGGCTCATTAGATATCTACATTAACAAGCAGTTGGCCGTGAGTGCAGTCAGCATTTTACCTGCTTAAATTTTCCAAATGGCCTAAAACCCCCCAGAGTTAGATGAATCGTTTCACATTAGACTGAAAAATCTACACGCTACAATATTTAAAGGGAACTTTTACAACTTGGATTCAGAGCAGAATGCAATCACTAATAACGGAGCTCTCTAACCTCATTTAATAATACAAATAAAATTTGCGAATATCATTTATTTGCTGGGCAAAATATTTTTGATTTCGTGCCGCATTGTACTTTTCCATATGACCCTGATGAAGCCCTCCTCAGTTTGTGCTTCTTCAGATAAGCTTTTCAGTGCCTATTAACGCTCTAAGCATGACCACTTAGGCAGTATGCACCATGAAAAGCTTTTTAAAGGTTTAAATCAAACCTTTATGGTAATATAAGGTGTATTGAGAGAGGTCAGAGGAGGAGTCTGCATAACAGCAGTAACAATTCAGCACAGTCATCCTTGCAAAAACCAGTACTAAACAAACTCAGTGTCGAGGTTTTAATAACCTTGTACAGGGCTGCATTGCATTTCCTCCTAACACACAGGTGTTACAGCACAAACGTGGGTGTTTCTGATATTTTCTTCAGAGAGACATCAAATTGGATTGCATTATATTGTTATCATATCTGTCTGTGATGTAGGCGTCTGTCACTGCTCCAGGCGCTCTCTAAAATACTCAACTCATCCTCCTTACTGAGCAATAACTGCTGTAAGTATGTGTTTGGACCTGCCTTCGCACAGAGTTAAATGAAACACAAAGACAAACAACAGCACTCCGTCTTGTGACTCAGCTGATGAGGTTCGTCACACAGATGAGCACGATTAGGGACATCAGTAGCAGTTTACAGTCACAGGAGTGTCACACACCTGTGAGTCTTTTTGACTGCAGGAGGTGGCAAATCATGTCTTGATTGTGGTAAAATTATATAGTGGGATGATGAAGCTTTAAAAAGGTTTGTATTCAGAGAACAAAGTGATCGGAGCAAATCAGCTGAATTGTTCCGGGAAATGTATTGAAGAAGGTGGTGCAGAATATATGGTACAGACTGGAGGAAATAAGGTAATTTTTCCAACCTGAAAGGCCCTAAAAAACATTTTTTTGGCAGACAGTCATCTTATGAGACACCTGAACACAAAACTTATCAGCTGTAGCTGTTTCACGCGAGAGATTTATGCATGTTTGTGCCGATCCAGCTGTGCTCATCTGGTAATCTGGATTTTGCAGCATTTGAATCTCCGTGTTTTGACAAATACACTTCCAGGTCAAACAAATCTGATCAAAACACACCCACGCAGTCACGATAAGGTGTAGTCTGTACTAGTGGGAACTTTTATAGAAAGGCAAGCAGAGACGAGGAACAAAGGGGAAAAAAGCTTTTAACAAGACAAACTGGACCCGATTAAAACCTGTGTGCTGGCTTTTATTTTTTATATCCTTTTCTCTACTCCCCTGTGGCTGATTTCAAATGTGAAGAAACTAATCATAAATCCTAAACTGGGAAAACTAACACATGGAAACCTGGAACACTTAGAAATACCTTGACGACTTGAGGACACAAAGGAGGATTAACAGACGATCTGACAAGGGATAACGGATAACAGGCACAATATATGCATACACAAGGGTCAAAATAGAGACACAGCTGGAACGAATAGATATGACGAGACAGGGGAAGCAAAACTGAACACAGGACGAGAGATTGTCAAAACAAAGCAGGAAACACAATGAGACGTAGACTAAGAGACACGGGCTTCACACTGGGGTCGGGGGGAGAAACCGACATGGATGCCCACGACAGACAGGGGAGACATGGAATGAAAGACAAGGAGGGGAACAGAAAAGCGAGACAAAACACAAGGACATGACTAGGACTCGGAGAACGAGAGAGCGAGAGACACACAAACAGAGAGGGAGCGAAGGACAGATAGACGAAGGCAAAGGCACAAAGAGAAGAGAGAAGAGAACATAAACCAGAAATTACAAATAAACCCAGAGACATAAACAGGAATAAAGTCAATAATAACTGTAAAAACTTGAACTTTAAGCATCTTCAAAATGCAGCAAAAGGAATCATGAATGCAAACTAAACTCTAAATGCCGGGCCAAGTTTCCAGCACCCTGACAAATATAAATAAATCCGTGTTCTTTGTGCTTGAACTATGACTATGAAGCTCAATCCACACTATATAATTTAGAACCATCTATGACACAACCTGGCAACACACAACAACACTGTGTGTGTGGGCAGCTAATCTCTGCACGGGCATACAGAACATGATGCTCACATAGACTCTATACATGTATAATGTTGTAATGCTATTGTGGCTCCACTACTTTACACCTCGTCAGCGTGCAGACACAGTTGAGAGAGACTTTAGAAGACACTGTAACAAACAGTAGTAGGTGGGACAGTAAGTTGCAGACCTCTCCAAAGTTATTGCCAGTTATGCCTGTAGTTATGAAAAAAAGACTTTTCGATATTTTGATTAAACATCTGAAGACTTCAAATGTAAAAATGTTGTGATTTCTTTTTGTGTGTCCTACGAATCAGGAAATAGTGGCAGTGGGAGTTCTTCACTATTTAGAAATTTTAAAATGCTGCTTTTTTTTAATGAGAGCAATCCTCTTTCTTTGCATGTAAATGTCACCAAGTCAGCAGAACGGCACCAGTCTGTAGAGTTACTGCTATTAAAAAAACTCCACAGGGGGCCTTTAAAGAAGTTTTGTTTCCCTGAAGTTAACTTTCACTGTTGTTAATTTAGTCATCAATATTTAATTCTTTAGAGAAATGTGCCCTAAAGCCACATAAAGCTCTCAGTGGTTTTAATCTACTTACTTAAACCAAAAAAATGGGAGGTGGGGTTCACCAAAGACTTACAGATCAGTTCCACACATGCCAACCAGCTTTTTTTTTCTTTTTTTTGATGAAGCGAATCAGAATAAATAATCAATTAAATGCATTTGAACCAATGCATTTAATGCAATTTCAAGGCGGTATAAAAATGTTTACCATTAAATGCTAAGACAAGTAATTGGACACTTTTATGCTCCTTTGTGTTTATAGCAACCAATAAACTGCTGAGCCCTTCTGCGAGGAAACACAGAGTAGATTCATGAAGCACTCATGCCTTTTCTGTGATAGAGAATGATGAATCCATGCTAATCCACTTTCATCGTGCCTACTCCTTCTCCGCAGCTGCTTCACTTCTAGCTGTGAATATGCGCCTGTTGAATGTATTACCCGCCGTGCAAGCCCTTTGCTTTCATCTAGCTAACCACGCCACCTTGATGTTGGAGTAGTGCTTAATTCAGGGTGGTTTAGAGCATCAAACAACCTGCAAGTCCAAACAGCTAACAGAAACAAAAGGTCACCTGTGAAGTTGACACTTACAGCAGACGTGCGTTGTTGTTGTTTTTTCTCTGCGCATTTGTGCAAGCGAGATATTATGCACATGCACCTGACAAATTTGTTTGCATCATAAAGGATCTGTTTAAACACTGACAGACCACTGCCCTGCAGTTTGATTAGAGGATGTTCTACCATGTGGAGCACTGCTGTAACCTCCAAAAAAAACACAGGAGAAAATCATCTCTTTTTCCTGTCCAAATCCTTCAGTGCTGCACAAATCCCTCCCTTTGCTTCAAAACAATCAAGTTAGGTTTAATGAGCGAGTCCAGTCACTGACAGTAAAGCTGTGATATATGGCCAGAAGACTATCCCTGCCTTCCTGAGGGGCACATTGTGAAGTGATGGGGAATACAAAAGGACGTCTACAAGTTTAACAGTCCCTTGTTGCCATCCTCATTCGTCCCCCATCTTTACTGTCCCCCTTCCCGCTTTTCTTCTCTTCTCCAGGTCAGACTGGCACAAAAGTGAAGCAAATAATGCATGAGGGTAATTTACTCTACCATCACCTTTCTTTAATGGTGACCTCTCAAGCCCATCTTCCTTCTCTTATATAGTCTCTCCTGTCTCAAGAGCTGCCACTAATCCTCTTGCTGCTTTTAGCCAACTCCCTCTTTAATCATAATTCAAACAGTGTATCAAAATGCAGGTGCAAAAGGCACCGAGAGCCATCCATCAAAATACTGACACTGAATAAGAACCTGAATATGTGATGAGGAGCAGAAACAACACATTGCAACATTTTGCAGCACAGGTTTTTTCCCCTTTTTTTTTCTTGCATAAACCCACTGACCCGACTTTGGATAATATTCACTCTACTTTGTTATTCAGTGACGCCTCATAGATTTTGCATGTAATTGATGGAAAAGTTTGTTTAGTGACAGACTGCGGTGACAGTGTTGATTCATTGTAATTGAAAGTGGGGAAAACACTGATTAAGTATCGCAAATTAAATTACCGTCTATGATGTATTTGATGATAAATCAAAAGCCTGATGCTAGGGTTTATCAAAAGAGACGCACATGGTGAGGACAGAAGAAAACAGGCAACATGTGACTCCTAAAATCTAAGTCGTACGTCTGGGAAGGCATTTAATTGCCAGAAGGTACATGAAAAGATTGATTCCACATGCGTGTCAGGGCATTCATTAATTTCTGCTCTGAAGAAGCTCACTGTTTTTGTTCTAGGTTGATTTTCTCACAGTAAGGATTAACTGCAGATGCAACTGGGTACTAAGCAACTCAACGGTTTGATCAGAGAAAAGTTCGCCTGCATGAAATTAATCTTCTCCCACCGTATGCTTGAATAAATGAGTAGTTGGGGATCAGACAGTTCTCTGTTATAAGGATGCAATAAAGTCTCTCTGGATACAGAGCACCTCCAGGGGTCAGAAAAAATGTTCATATGTGCACTTCATCAAGTACACCTTGCTAGTGCGAGGATGGAGGCCCTATTTTTTTCTTCAGAACTGCCTTAATTCTTCGTGGCATAGATTCACCACGATGATGAAAACTTTTCCATATTGACATTAAATATCACACAGTTGCTGCAAATCTTTCAGCTGCACATCCATGATGTGAAGCTCCCATTCCATCACATCCAAATGTATCTTACTGGATTGATATCTGGCGATTTTTAGCGAGCCTGTGCAAACTGCTATCTCAGTTTCCTGTTCTGAGGGGTCTCCTGTCCCTTGCTGACTGAAACACCTCCAGATTCTGGCCAGTGATGCTTCCAGCCCTGTCAGTCAGTTTGTTGATCCTTCTGGTATCTCCCCACTGCCACCACCACCACCAGACAACAGCAAAGTAGATGGCATGTGTTACCACAGACTGGTAGAAGAAAACTTTCTAAAGTCTCACATAAAATGTTCAGGTTTTACAGATGATACAATGATGTATGATGCCTTTAAAATGGTATTCAAGAAACCAGTAGGTTAGGAAATCTTATTCCATTATTCAGGCTACAGATTCAGCATAACTGGTGAGCTTCGGGGCTGCTGCTGTCATTTTTCTTTTAAAAATACCACCTTTATTGCCACGAATGGAGAGCTTTAACCAAGTACACGTCCTCCTGTGTCCCCTCTTGAGGGAGGGTGCAGTGGTGCTGCTGATGATGGTCAGCTTTAAGAGGCCGATGAGGGCTCTGACTTCATCCTCTGCAGCGCCCTTTACCACCCTCCAGGGAGCTCCCTTTGAGCCTCTCACTCTGCCCAGTCGGAGGACAGGAAGCACAAACAACCCCCTTCATCTGGCAAAATGACAACCACTGACAATGAGGGCTATCCTATTTGACACAGGGCAGACTCCAAAGACATTTTGTTCTCCTGCAGCCAGCTGTTGGACGAACACTCCTGTGCAACTTCAAAGAGAGGCGAACAAAGTGAGGAAGTGTGAGAGAGAGGTGTGGGTATCGAATGGGACAAGCTGAACAGAGACGAATAAAAGAACTAGGTCCCTCGCATTTTCTCATAATGCACAGAAGGCTACGACTGCAGTGTGTCAGCGAAGGGATAGACATCAGTAAACAAATGATATTAAAAAAATGCTGGACATGCACCAGTTAACAGGGCACCACTGGAGATTTCCAACTATTTCATGGTTCTTCATCGCTCCTCCTCTCGCAGTGATTAGTTTTTACAATCAGTGAATGCAAATTGGAATTTGCTGACAGCCCATCAATCACATTTTGGTTGCAATCTGTTGAGCAGCCTGACACATGCCAGTAGACATATCGTGCAGTCAATTTGCTCTCAGACAGCCAAATATATCTCCGTGCCACATGTATATGGGACATATTAACAACATTCAGTTTTCATCTACGCTCAAGGGAGAGCGGACTGCTCGTCACGCATGTCATTCACTGTTTCTCCAGAGCCACAGAACAGCTCTGTTGCATTTAGATGTCTTATTTTGACCAGCGCAAAGCATATATGAATTAAACCTAGCGCACAGCCAAAGTGATAATATGATTTTGCCTAATTTAAATCACATTTTAGTTGTATATTTTACTTAAAGATCTTAAATGAGATGTGAAAGAGGGTTCGTTTTAGAAATGCATGGCAGTTCACTTCAGTCACTTTGGTCACAGAAGGGAAAGCCCCTCATTAGTTCTGCTTGACATTTATTATTTCAGCATCAGTAGTAGTTTCAGCCTAATAAAAAATCAGTACACGGGTTTTATAAGAAACTGAAAAGACACAGTGCTTGAACCAGGTGTAGTATCTTTTTTAAAAACCACTCCTGAACAAAGTGCCTTTAATTTTGCAGACTTAGACAACATGTTTTTGGCCTAATGAGCAAAGAAAGCCTATAATTACCTTCTAGCATTGTGTAATGACCATGTACTTTGAAGGTGATTAAACCTCTACACCTCCTCTGGCTCCGATTTAAGACTAGATTTTTTTTAATTCTAGATGGTAAGTGAGGACTGATCCAAGCAGGTCAGGTGTGTAGCATAATGTACTGGTGAAAGGGGACATAAAACAGAGAGGTGGCAGCTGCTTGAAGGTTTGTTGCCCACTGCAGCTCTAAGTGATGAAAAATGAATGCTGCACTGCCGTGGTGATTTGATTGATTTCAACATGTTTCCTCCTAAATAATGCATTACTACAAAACACTGTATGATGGCATGTAGCGCAGCAGTGCACAATTTCAGGCTCGGGGACAAAACGCATTGGAGGAGATAATCCAAAGAGAAAAGTAAATAGAATAATATTGTTTGAGTTCTCACCTGTTGCTTGTTACGGAATAATTGTAATTTAAGGGGGTGCTTTGTTTAAACTGACTTCAACTACAAAACAATATTAAAGATTTGCAAAAATAGGCTGTCAATTGCTTCAAAGGTGTCATTTGTTTCTTAATGATGTATTGATTACTGAGTGTTTGATAGATGACTGAGATTTGAGGCTGGTCTCCCTATGAGATGTTTCACAGCTTTGGGAGAAGATGAAGCTTAATGCAGTTCAACAGGGGCGTGCTGATGAACAACCAGCACGCAGGCAGGGTCTTGTTAATGAAGCATGCATTGGTTGGCAGTCAGAAGTTATGTGGAATGCAGTGCAGCAGCCAGCCTGCAGAGTTTCCCACTATGAAATGTGTAATCTGATGGGGAAGAGCCATAAAAATCAAAGCCTGAAATTCAAGGAGATTGCAGAGGGTGGGGGTGAAGGGTGCAGGCTGAGTTATTGGGAATCCCTTGTTGTTTGGGTGCAGATGCACAAACTGCATACATAATCTCCTCTTGTGTAACTCCTGTGTACCTCCTGAAAAGCCTTGGTTCACTGGGTTCACGGTGTTTAGCAGTCTGGAGAGGTGGATGCTGTTTTTTTTTCTCCCACCGAACCTTCCCCCTGTACACAATACCAAACAGCGTGATTAATTAGTATGGCCAGCAGCTATAAAGGCTCCAAATAAGTTGTCATCACTGGTCCCAGGGGTGTCTCTCTTTGGTGTAATTCAGAACAGATCGCCCTGCCGTTTCGCTCGCCCATGCCTGGCAGTTATGTGCTCACAAAAATTTAATGCCGTCCAAAACTCGAGGGACTTAACGTAATTTGTGGGCACCTGTGGTAATATCTGCTATCTTTTACCGAGGAAGCAATCAGCGGCGGAGGTGAAGCTCAGTCATTTGATATTCCGATCAGTCTTCACAGAGAAATCTTACTGTTGCCATCTAATAGCAGCACAGAGCTGAGAGCTAAACAGTGTGGTCATTATTTTTAAAGGGCCATTTCAGCCCGACAGACTCGACGTGAAATAGGAACCCCCCCTGCAGGATCTCAGGGGAACTGCTGATAATAAAGCACCTGCTGCAAAGCCTCGGCAGTCAATATGAGGGCATGTTCAAAAGGTACCGTTTGCTGAGGTTACTCCACATCAGAGGTGCTGAGTAACCTCTGATAATGATGTCACCTGCTTGTGTTTGCTTTCTACTGAAACACACTTCCAGAAATGCACGTTTATTCTTCGCTGATTTCCGTTTTACTCCCGTGACAATAAAAACAAAACGGCAAGAACAAATCACTTGATCGTTCGTGACCTCGTGACCAACTCAATTAAGTCCATTTGTGTTTTATGGCACAATTAAGCCGAAGCAGAGAAGGCTGGCACCGGCATCCATCATAATTACTGACTGCATCATTTAATGACAGTGAATAATATGTCTGAGGAGGAGGGGAAGACACGCAGCTGCGCAGGTGGAAATATACTTGAGAGTAAAGGAAATGTCACCGCTGAAAAGGAACAAGAGAACAATCTGGGACGAAACTTCACTGTTCCAATAATCAGTTAATGGCAAAATAAGAGGTAGCATTAATATAACGTGAAGCAGTGATCGTAATCTCCACATGATTATTAATGCATTAGCAATTAAAGTATTACATGTTATTATCAAGTTATTATTTGTTTTTACATTTAAATATAAATGACTGTATCAGTGCTGTTATGGTGTTGCAGGTTATCATTTTTACCACTAGAGGGCAGTAAATAAACATGAGTCTGACTAAGGTCAGACGAAAACTATATGTGTTTTCATTATGGACATTTTATTACTATATGCGTCATTCTACTGCCTTATGGTTACCTATCTGTATAAGTTTCCTTGTGGAAAAAAAGAAATATTTTCCTAATATTAGGAAATAAATAAATACACATGACTAGCCATGCTTATTTTGGAGTTGCTGCTGGTTTATTATTTTGGAAGTGAAATCTATTGTTCACATTTATTTTCTCATTTATTTAAATTGATTTAAATCTTTTATAAAAGGTTTTAGAGGGCAGTGCAAATATTTGGTCACTCCAGATGTTTGATTCCTGCATCCTTGCATCCAGATTTTATTCTGCAGCAGAGTCACAGAGTGATATCATCAGTCACAAAGTGTCTTGATTCATGTGCAGTCATCCAGGTAAGGAAATCCCAAAAAGGAATCCAAGTCCCTTGGGTGAGTGACGCTGCAACGTTTCTCCCACTGAAAACGATGAACAGAATCGACTTTTTGGGGCCATCAGTCATTTGTTTTCTCCAAAACAAATGAAAGTGCAGGGTGGGGAAGAGCTAAAGTTTCATTTTATAATGTAATGAGTGTTTATTTTTTTTAATTTAAATTCATTTTTGTATTATTTTGTCACTGCTCTATAAAATTGCATTTTTTAATGCACTCCCTCACACGACAAAGCCTTCAGTATGGGCCTAGGTTACTTTTATTGTAGATTATACTATTTTAAATTTTCTTTGCTCCGTTGCTCTTGCTAGCCACCTAGAGCTGCAATACCTGAGCCCACCACTGGGTGGCAGCGTTAACCTCGAGAACCGTTTCTGAGTTTCTGTGAAGAGGAAGAAGGAGGAGGAGGGACGAGCAGAAAGGAGATGTGTGTTTTAAACAGGGTGTGTTGTTTCCGTGGACGTGTTTTAAGCAGCCACGGGACATTCGTGATTTCTCTCTCATGTTGTGAGCTGTCGATACTCAGTTTAAGGTTTGTACCTCACAGCAGAACTTGTGTTATATGTTTTAAAAAAGTGTGTAATGAAAGTTACTTTCGTCCAGTGAACGGCAACAGAAGTTCACAACAGTTGTTAGCTTTATCCCAGATTTTGTTTCTGAGCTAGTTTTTATTGTTACTGGGGCTGAGCTGAGGATGTGTTGAGCCGTCGGAGTAACTTTTAAATAGGAAGCTAAGTGGTGGGATTTAAGCAGCCAGACTGACTGTGTGTGTTTTTCCTCCTCAGTCACTAAAGACCTGTGTGGAGATGCAGACCAGCAGCAGTGAGAGGGGGGCTGACTTTGAGCAGCTGAAGAAAAGATGGACGGCCTTGGTGAAACACTTACAAGATGACCCCAGGGTAACCCAGAACTTCACACCTCCACCTGTCAAAGTTTTTTATGTTTTCCCTAATTTGTGTCCATCAGCTGATGGTTTGTCTTCCAGCTGCACTGAAACCTGATCTCTTACAGGTAGCACGGTTGCTGAATACGAGACTTGGACGGTACCTCAGCAGCCACTCGTTTGTAGCTCTCACAGCTCTGATGTTCAGCGCCATGGCTGCAGTGCCTGTTGGACTCTTTGTCACTTTTGCCGTTGTGACCACGATGATATCTGCAGTGGGTTTTGTTTTCTGTGAGGGTAGGTGCGCTCACTCTTGCGCTGTAGTATTTTTATGACACCGCACCACCTGGTAGTCACAAACCTGTCACCTGTGTTTGCTCTCTCAGCATTCCTGTTGTTTGTCGGAGGGTTGGCTCTGCTCTGGGTGCTCTCTGGTATCGCCCTCTTCGCCATCGTGGCCTCGGCCGTCGTTAATGTTTTGTATGTCACCACCTTCAGCCTGTTGAACCGTTACTACCCACATCTGACAAAGGTAACGTACTGACAATTAAGCATGAGTTTAGTTGCCTTGTTTGGAACAAAGTTTGTGTTGTAAATTAAAGTGGATCTATTGTGCTCATTTTAAGTTCAATGTTATTATTCATGAGCTCTACTAGAGTAGCTCTGACATTCATCAGACCTTCATTCACTGTCTGAAACAACCTTTGAACTCCCTTAAAGACAACTCTCTTCTGATTGGCTGCCTGAGAGATCAGAGATCACAGTAGTTCATCTCTCAGATTATGTGAAACTTTTGACTTATTAAATAAAAACTATATACACTCAGTCGTCACTTAATTAGGTGCACATCTTTAGCTTCTTGCTAATGGACCAAAATCTGTGAGGAATGTTTCCACCTCCTCGTTGAATCTGTGCCATGAAGAATTAAGGCAGCTCTGAAGGCAAGCGGGGGTCCAACCCTGCACTAGTTATATGTAACAGAAAATAAGGAGAAACATAGCAGGTCCTTTTTAGACATAAACAGGCATATATTCCCCTGATGGCAGTGTATAATCATCCATATATGTTCATATCATCAGTTAATGTTAAAAAGTTTGTAGCTTGCATTGGAAACATTTGTTTTCTTAGTGGAATTAATCTGTTTTTCTCTTCGATAACAGAAAGGTGTAATCGAGGGAGAGAAGACTGAGTGTGAAACTTCAACAGAGAAAGACTCGAAGGCCAACTAGTTTTTCTTCTTCTGCCTGCCTGAAGTTTCGAGTGAGCCCTGCTGAATCCGGGAGGTTGCGATGCAGCGATACAGACTCCTGAACGTGCACTATGGTGTTTTGTTTGAAATCTGCTGTTGTAACAGATCTCATTGTTATTGTATGTCTTAAGCCTAATATTGTTATTATTCCAGTAGTCTCACTGTAGTGGAGAAAGAGAGAGACCCATGGAATAACTAACATTGAACCTACCTCATTTGCTAAGTCAAGTAGCCTTGTTTTAATCAAATGCCAAAGACGCAGGCAGCTTTCCGATCTGAAGAGTGAAGCCGATGACGAGGCGTTTTAAACGTGCACTCATTTAATGGCCACTCCTTTGATTGTGTGAAGACTTACAGCTGTGTAGTAGTGTGCCTGTGTTATTTATCCATCCCTTATTTGTAGCGTCCAGTTTTAAAAACTCTCAAAAAACATTCAGTGTGAGGGCTCATTGACCAGTGAGGGAGGCTTTATGTGAGGCTCATTTCAAGAACTAGAGAAAAGGGGGAACTCATGCACTTGCAGTGTTACTTTATCCCCCCCAAAAAGGTCATGCACTACTTCATTACAGATGAACGTTTTGTTAGAATGGAAATGCCGATATATTTGTGTGTTCGGCTGCAGTGTACAGCTACTTGATGTTAAGTGAAATGCACCAAAATGACTGTCATGTGTTTATGTTTGCTGTTACGTGTGAAGAGGAACGCTATCTTCTGTCCAAACAGAGGTGAAAATATTCTGATGGGTCCCTCCAAAAAATAAAGAATGATGAGAAATGTTGTGTAGAACATGCAGTTGTAATTATTTACTGTACACAGCTGTTTATATCAATCATAATGAGGCCAAACTCCATGTACTGAGAAGATGTTTATCCATACTGCATATTGTGCATCTGATGACTGAACACAAATTAAACGTTGTTGGGGTAAATTGAACCCAGTGCACGCTGTATGGTATGTTTCGCTATTCTATCAACGTTTCTGTACTTTATTTCTCTTATTATCAAAAATAATATGGTCTTTGCTTCATCCAAGTCGCATCTTGAGTTTATCTGGCTTTAGCTGGAGTAAGTGAACTCTAGCTTGTCGATGTTCATTAGTTGTTTGATCCCTGGTTTGTTTCTGGGAAAAGACATAAACGCAGCCTCAGGAGGGGTCACGAGCTTCCACACGAGCCTGCGTAAATGGGAGGTTTGTGTCGGGAAGGGCATCTTGTGTAAAATCTGTGCCAAATCAAGTGTGGATTCATTTTGTGCGCCCTCAGGGGAAGGGAGTAGCTCAAACTATGTTAGTGTTCCTCCAGTGTTTTCTATGAAAGCTGAAGTGATGGAGAGGCGTTTTGGACCATTCCTCCCTAGGCTGTATCACATTTGATGATACAGCCACTCAGGTATAACTGCTGGAAACGGTGTCTGCTACTTGCAAAGGCTATGTCGTGGACAGAAGTAGAAATTAAAAGGAGGAAAGCAGCATGGTTTACACCAACTCTATAGATGCTTCAACCACCAAAAACAATTCTCAAAATATGTAACTTTCAAAACAATAAACTGAAAATTTTGAATTATGGGCGGCAAAAATAATTTTTTTTTTCCAGTGGCAGAAACAAGCTCCCAAACCAACCTTCTTTCAGTACAAACAGGATAGGAAGGGCTCTGGTACATTGAAACCATGCTTCCAGTACCATCTCCAAAACCTGGAAAACCTGCTCCCGGGTTGTTCTTGGAAGAGTTACTGGGACAAGGATGAGAAACTCCACAAAGACTTAAGGCTGGCCCAAATTGTACCCTTTGCGTCTTAGGTAAAATTTACACCTTTTATCACATTGTATGGGAAATCCCTGGAGTGTCCCAGTTTCATTTTAAATGACTTAGATAAATTACAACTACATGAGGCTCAGAAACACTTGATGGTTGACAGTCACAAGCCAGAAACTTCTGTTGCTCATCTTGAACTGTCCACAGCCAAAGGTGTGGAGGATCTTAGGTCTTTATCTTTGGCAGTTCATCTCCCTTTCTTCCTCCATTTCTTTCCTTTTGCCCCCTTTTTCTTTCTCTGGTTATCATCATTCGTACCTTTGCTGATTATATATTTAACCGAAGACATTATGATTTTGATTGGAAAAAGGAAAAATAAAAATCACTCACACACACACACACTAGATATGATTCTCATAAAATCTTTAATGGAGGTGATAACATGCAAAAAAAAAAAATAATAAATGAATAAAATGATTCAATTATTTAGGAATGCTACTATAAAAAGAAACGAGAGGCCTTTAAAATTTAGCAATGCACCCGTTGGTGACCATCGCACCTTCTTAATAACTGAGCCATACAGGTAACAACTGAGATGTGACAATGTGCTGGAGGATAAACAGGGAAGCATCCCCAGTGTGGGAAAAGTGGCAGTTCGTTTTGTCCCCATTCCCAACATTTCAGGATTCACGTAACTGGCGCGTCGCCACCGGAAGGCGTTCATGAGTTTGTTGCCGGGGGTGCAGTGACAGTTTGTGCTCTGTCGACATCTATAAATGTGATGCAGCATTTATTCAAGACTGTGTGAAGCTATATAACAAAGTACAGTGAGCAGAAGAAAAACCGTTACCAAGCATCCTTATTCGAGACAGCCACCATTGGGAAAATACTGATACCTGCGATAAAATGATTGCTGGCATTAAAGTCATTCATTTCATGGGTTACTTCTTGAATTTAAGATCAAACTATTAATTCTGTTAAAATGCTCATTTAGAAAGCCATGTTTTACAAAATGATGAGCATGCTGGTGTGAAATTATGTTGACCTCTTTAAACATTACAGAAAAAAAAGTGGATACATGTATTAGAGGATATACATACCTTTAAAAAAAAAAATGCAAAAGTAAAAAGAATTTAAAAAAAAAATACTGTGAGAAACTGTGAGAACTTTATCAGGCACTCTGATACATCACTCTTTATCTCACGCTTTAATAAGACTGTACATTTTGTGCATTTCATTACCAAGTCAAACAAGGTACTTATCGAAGTCGACCACCATGGATGATGTTTTTAAAAAAAAAAAAAAAAAAAAAGGGAAAAAAGGAAATTTAAAAAAACTTAAAAAAAAAAAAAAAAAAAAAAGAAGCGCATACACCTCACATGTAGAAAACAAAAAACAAAAAAATAAAACAAATCCTTTTCTCCTATTTGAACAGCAATGGAAAAAAAGCTTAAGGCAAGATGCTGAACACAGAAATCCAAAAGTTGATCTGGGCCGATCTTTGTTCAGCTCTGGTGTTTGTTGGCATTTACCAGTTCCATCAGTAATCATCAAGAAGACTAGTGATTTTTCCCCCGATAGTTGGCTCTCTGTCTCAGGCGTCCTTTACTACAGGTCATGAGAATCCATGACTTCCTCTCCACATCCCCTGAGTCTGCTCGGAGTCGCTGTCTCCTTCCATGCATTTTTACGCTGGCAGGCTCAGCTTCTTGCCTTTCAACACTGAGGGATATAAAGTTAGACAGTCATCAGGTGAGAGCCATCTTTATTCCTGCAGCCACACTTTATTCCACTATGCACTGACACTACACATGTAGGATCTCTTAAAAGTGGGCCATTCCTCAGTCTGTTCCCTCTCTGTGGCTCAAAGTCTTTGAGAAAACTGTCTTTTAAAGATGAGCCAATCACTAATGACACAAATTAAACATTAATTTTAAAAGGAATCATTTTCGTTTCCAGCAACTCTCTCTTTTGTATTCAAACAGAGTGATGTTACCTGATACAAGCTTTCATGTCAAAAGGTTAATTGATGATTAGAAAAATCCTTTAAACAGCAAACAAAGATGTGTGAGCCCCCAGTGGGCGAGAGCAAAAGGACAAGTACATCCAACTGTGTAGTTTTGGGCAGCCGTCACATTTGATGAATCCAAGTGTGAGTTTTCAGGAAAAGCCAAAGATTTTCTGGGTGACTTCAAGCTTTTGCACAGCAATTAAGAACACCCTCTGGCTCTTTTGAGTCAAACTGTTCCAGGAACTATGTGATGGATCCCCGAGCAGAGAATAAAAGTTCCTTTGACGTGTTGATGAATGAAAAACACACATATTTCTCATGTTCAATCCACTTGCTAATCATTTTTTATATGGATGCTTAACACACTTGCCTTAAATGCCAAAGAGCCCTGGTTTATTTCTAGGAAAGGACACAAACCCAGCATCAGGAGGGTCACAAGCTAAGGGACGAGCCTGATTAAATGTGATTGCGATTGCGTCAGGAAAGGCATCCAATGTACCGAATCAAACATGCGGATCCATCCGCTGTGATGACCTCTTTAAAGGTCAAAAAAAAGGGAGCAACTGAAAGTTCCAGATGAGGATCATAAAAAAATAATCCAAGTTGCCACAATCAACAAGCTACAAGTAACAACTAACAACTAACAACCAACAAAATGAGATCAATTTAAAAAAGGAACTTAAAAAATATCAACTAAGTTTAGTTAAAATCTAACAAGCTTACAAAAAACAAATTTGAGTTTCCAAAGATCTCTGTAGTGACAAATGAGTGTCTCCACAGATGCAGCAGTTTTCTCTAATAACGCTGTTTAAACAGTGAATTGGTGTTAATGGCTCTGAAAGCCCTTCGACAGACTGGCGAGCTGCCCGGGCTGTATCGTGCCTTTTGCTTTGTGCCAGCTGGGATTTGCTCCAGTCACCCTCCAATTGCTCCCAGAATTAGATAAGCCGAAGGAAATGCATGGGTGAGTTTTCAAAGCACTATAATTTGGCTCTGTAAAATATAAAGAATATTAAATAATAATAAAATACAAGTTCAATTGATGCTAACAACCATCAAACCAGCTGGGAATTTCCAAATCATTGCACAACATCTGCTTTATGCCTTTCCCGGGACACTTGATTTACAGTAACATAAGGAATTTTGTCTTAAACAGCCATAACTTGGGAGAATTTTCTTTTAGGAAACTTGCGCTGCTGAAACATCAGATTAGTGTAGGCTGAACTCTAGGATGAGGTTTTTCTAGGGAACAAGACACTGGATGTTTACACTCATCACTTTCATCAAATTTAAGAAATGATTTCGGGGCCAGTGAGGGCACAAGGAGCGACTACATCAACTAAAGTGTCCCCACATATTTCACGTCTATATAAATAATAACAAATTAGCCAATATCTGAATAATATCGATGCTTAAACCCACCTTTGGTGACATAAAGATAGAAGAAGTCACAGTAGAGGACAGTCTGGACCACACCAGCCACTATGGCAATCATGTCAAAGAAGCCCTCAAAGTAGAAACGCCAGATCCAGTTGAAGAGGTAAAGGGCCCGATACAGCCCCAGGCAGAACAGGTAGTGGGTGGTGATCGTCTCAGCCTCCCCGGTCTTGCTGATCATGAAGAGCTGAGGCAGAATTGCCACCGACTCCAGATAGATGGAGAACGTCCACAGGATCTGAAGAAGATGTTTACATATTCAGGAACACAATTTTACATTTATTCCCAAAGTGTCTGGCTTGGAATAGATCATGTGCCTCACACTTTGACTGTGATACAGCAGTTTCAACTCACCTCCAGGGGAGAGAAGTCGTGGTTAATGAGAACAGAAAGACCCCCGACAGGAACCACCAGGAACTCCACTCTGAAACTGTCGTGGTTTCCATCGTAGGTGGCCCTGAACTTCGCGTAGATTAGGTATACGGTGGCATATGCACAACCGATGTAGATCACCTGGTAAACAACAAAGAACAGCCTGTCACTGAAGTGTTCTGGGAGAAATGGTGAAATCTATGTGAAAGTCAGGGCTGTGTGGTCGGCGGTGTCTTACCTTCATGGATGTGTTATACAGGGAGATGAAAGAGGTGAATAGATCCAAGTAACGTGTGGTGAACACGAGAGCAAAGAGAATTTGGCTCTTTCCAGAGATGCCTTTAAGAAAAATATCAAGCAGAAACAGTTTAGGCTGACATATACCTCAGCAGTTCACACAAAGCTTCACAAACAGCCAGGGCAAAACACAAATCATGATTTTTCTTTATTGAACAGTGACATCTGCTGGAAATAAGATGAAACTCAGAAGTCTCAAGAGTTTAAAAAACAAGTTTCTTTTCGTTTAGATTCATTGCCCATGGGACTCCAGTTTTTCCCATGTATTCCAAATACATGGAGATTAGATTTTTTTTTTTTTTTTTGAAGAGGCTGTGAATTGTTCATATCTGTGAGCATGAGTAAAACTGTTATCAGACTTCATGTCCTGTCCAAAGCGTACCCTGTATCTTGCCATGATACAGGGTACACATGATGCAAGAACATGATGCACCACCTCAAAACCACAATCAGGTCCTAATTCTCCAGGAATCTCAACTAGTGTTTGCTCGACATTCTTCCTGATAAACATCGGGGGTTTCAGCAAGTGCCATCTTCACTCTCTGTGGCATGTTTGAGTTTGGCCTGTTTGGTTTGTCTTTTTAGATTCTACAACAATCTGAAAGTTCCTGAACAATGTCAAATGCTTTGATGCATGTTCTTTATATTCTTAACTGATATAACACTTTTTAAGGGTATTTTGGGTCATTGTGTGATAAGAGATGTGGGGAAAAAATAAATAAATAATAGGAGACACTCTTTATAAACAGTCGTGTTTTTCCAACCAGTTTCCACCAAGTAGACAATATTCAAAATTATGGGTCATTAAAATCAAGGATCTCAGATCAGAGGATGTTATATGTTAAGAGTATGTATATTCAGAAAAAAAGCTAATTATTTGTATGTTCACTGTACGTTGATGTCAGGGTGAGTGCATATTAATTGTCTTTCAATTTTAATGACAGACCAGTTGAATTAACAGCCTCTCAGATTCACTGTGAGTCATCTCTTCCTCAACACAAGTTAGATTTTCTCTAGGTTTCGTTTCGTTAGGGATCTCCATAAGGAGTCGTGTAATAGTGACTGTTAAGACCTTCTATACGTTTTAATAAATCAATCAATATTTTATTAATTCCTTTAACGACACAAAACCTCCAGTACCTCCAGATCTGTCCATTTTAACACAAAGCTACATATCATCCTTCAGGTTTTAGCTTTTCACCCAAAACGCATGCGTCAACCTTTTTAATCAATCACAAATCTTTATCGAAAGTGGCACACAAAACTGCCCCCTTCCCGTTGTGACTTTAGATAATCATAGACTGCATCACTGCTACCTATGTTGCTAGTTATTATTATTGATGCCTAAATTTTTATGTGAGTCTATAAGCATAAAAATGCATTTTTAATAAAGTAAAACTTTGTACAAACTCTTTTTTAGCAGGTTTGCTACTTCCGTAGCGCTTTCTAGAACGCCACGTCAGAAGCCAGACAAAAAAAATCGAGCCCCTCACACTTCTGCAGTCAAACTATCCGAGCAGGAGTAAATGGATGTGAGGTGGAGGTGGTGGTGCTGAAAAGTAGAAGCAGAAACTGCAAAAAGTTGTTCTAAATATATGTGTTAAAGGTTCCATTAATGTGCTTAAATTAATGTTCCTAAAGCAGTAGGAACCTAACTGACCGCACTCAATCCACAGCTCGGAGAACAGTTAACTACAAAAGGAATTCCTTCAAAGTTAACCGCTACTTTGATGTGTTTGCATTATATTTTCCACCAACTTTAACATTTCACTGTCTAACTGCAGCAAATTTAGTAGTAGCTTGTGATGGGGATGCAGGCAGCACTTTTTAGCTGCTATCATCAGTTAGCCCATTCAGCAGCTATTAGCCGCTGCTTCAAATGAATGAAGAGGAAACGTTAGCATTGCTAGGTAGGTAGCTTAGAGGTTGCTGCCTTAAAAGAAGATCAGATTTTTTATCGATTAACACAAGGGAAACGGAACTAGTGACATTAGAAAACCTCGCTGTAGCATCTATATTAAAGCTATATCCGGTGCTCACCTGCACACGACCTGCTTTTCCATATTTTGAGTAGCAGGATGATGATGGCAGCCAGATGAGAAAGATCTCCTGTGAGCCTGAAGATGTTCATAGCTGCGAAAAGAAAAATAACAGAGACACAGCTGAGACGCTAACGTAGACTTTGAAACGGGTCACGCTTGATGCTGCCTGGTGTGAAGGATTCTTCTGGTCAACTTGGAGGCACAACACACCGGGATTCACGGGCTTGAAAATATGGCGAGAGTGCAGGTCGACGTGGAAGGGGGCGGGACAAAACACATAGACAGATTTGCATTGGACCAGAGAATGAGTGACAGCAGGAGAGGACCCGCCCACAAAGGCACGACGCTGGGAACATGAGCCTTATAGTCGAATGAGGAGGGTCATCAAAGACTTGTAAACCCCATAAACCTAATAATAACTGGTTGTGCCATCCTTGGTAGCAAGAACTGGCTGTTGATATGATTTTCTTTTCATGAAATGCTGTCATAAAAATGTTTTACTGGCAAATGTAAGACCAGGCTTTGTGATCTTTTTGGTTATCAGTGGTTTTCTCCATGGAATCCTCCCATGGATGCTATTTTTGCCCAGTCTCTTTCTTACTGATGAATCATGAACTCTGACCTTAACTGAGCCAAATGAGGCCTGCAATTCTTTAGATATCGTTCTGGATTCTTTTGTGATCTTGTGGATTAGTCCTCAATGCGCTCTTGGGGTAACTTTGGTACGCAGGCCACTTCTGGTAAGTTCACCAGTGTTCCAAGTTTTCTCCATTTGTGGATAACAGTTCTCACCAGGTAGTTTACTGGAGCCCCAAAGTCTCAGAAACTGCTTTTTAACTCTTTCCAAACTGATAAATGTCTATGACTGTTCCTCACCTGTTCTCAAATTTCTTTAGATTTTGGCATGGTGTGCTGGCTTTTTGTAGCCTACTTTACTGTGCCAGATAGGTATTTCTTGAGTCAGCAGGTCTGGCAGTAATCAGGCCAAGTATATGGTTAATCACAGTTAAGTAATGATTTAAAAGAGGGAAGTGGCATGAGCGTCTGGCAGTACTTGCTGTCAAAGTGGGCACAATTAGGTTAGCGGGGCAATTTTTCAGGCAGGGCTGAGTAGGTTTGGACAACTTTTTTCCCTTGATAAATGAAAAGCATCATTTAAAAACTTCATTCTGTATTTACTCAGTTTGTGTTTGATTATTATGAAATGTGTAATGTGACAAATATGCAAAAAAGCCAAGAAGTCAGGAATGTGGTAAATCCTCTTTCAAGGCAGTGTAGATGCATAAATAACTAAATGTGGAGAAAAGGAAATCAGTGAAAACAAAATTCATAGAATTTACTCTCTTGTGTGAGCACGATTGCTTCATACATATTTCTCCAAACCAAAACTACAGATTCAGCTTTATTGACTTTCACTGAGTTGTTTATTTTCCGCATAACCCCGCATAATATTATCACTGCCGGAATCCTGTCACCACTTCTCTACGCATTCTCAATAATTCAAACTACTGTTCTACCGTTCCTTGCGCCATCACGTGTGCACAGCATAAGTTGACATTTGTGTCTAAACGCAAAAATGTTGCCCATGTTGGGTAATAACGGGTGACGGGCTATTTGTGATTTCCCATTGCCAGTGACACCAAACCTTGCAATCCTTCATTTAAGAGCGTGAAATCAAGGGTTAAATGTATTTACACTTTAAATAGTAAACATTATTAGTACAATAGTTCATAAAATCATGTTACCATAAACACACTAAACGCGTTGAATTTATGCAAATCCATTAATTGTGCTGTAGAGCTGCACAATACAGGAAAATAAGAAGGAACTAGTAGAGTTGAGGAAGTTCAGTCTACCACTTCCCATGTTGTCAGCCATTAAAAAAACGCCTGATACAAGGAATCATGAGATCATTCAGAGTCTTTCAAGCCGCAGACATGGACCGGTTGTTTTGGCTTTCTCTCCTGCTCGCCCACCCGTTGGTCACAGGTAAGATCATTTTCATATCTTTGTCGTCTGTAAATAATTCCTCTAGGAAATATATGTAAGACTGGGTGTGATTCATATTGATTCTCTTTTGCCTGTTTATTGCAGCTGACAAGGATACATGTCATGTCTATATATCACAGTCAAACAACATAATCTGGAAGAAAATAGGGGAAGAAGCTGTTTTCAATTGTACAGTCATTTCCAGCTGTTCAGTACAATTTTACTGGTTCAAAGAAAACGTCTCTCTACCGCTTAATATGAGTAACAAGTACCCAGGAGGAGCGTCTTTACAAATTAATTCACTTAAAGCGAGTGACAGTGGGATCTACTTCTGTGCCGCAGCAGATCATACTGGGTGCTGCACACCGTTTGTAGGGGAGGGAGCAACTCTTGTAGTGAGAGGTAAGGACTGTTTAGAGAGAAAACTCATTTTATAGTCATTGAAATGAGGATAACGCCTTCACTTCATTTCTTTCTCTCTTTTTTAAGAAAATGCTAAAATAGTGATGGGAAGAATTTTGTGGGTATCATTTGTCCTCTTGGCCGTCTACAGCTTGGCTATAGTGACGCTCATCTTTCTAAAGAAGGTGAATCACAGACACGTTTATTTTAATGTGATCTATTGTGCAAGCCGGACTGAAAATCAGTTTGTGCTGACGTGAAATTAACCTTTCCCTTTCTGTTCTAGCATGGCTGGAATATGAACGTCTGCAAAAAGACATCCAAAAACGACAAGGTCTCTCTCTTCTGTTTTAATTTATGTTTGATGAGTCCATTGTTTTCTAAATAGGGAAAAGCCCACAGATGCAACAAAAAAAAAAAAAAAAAGAGGAACAGGAACAAACTAAACCCTCTGTAAATACCAAGGCAAAAAAAAAAATCTTAACCCCCCCTCCAAAAAAAGGCTTTATAATACATTTTTACTCCTCTTTTCCCTTATAGAAAAACGCAAATAAAAAAGTACAGTTCCAGGACGTGCTGAAAGAAATGCACAAGAAGAGAAACATGGAGAAAAACAATCAAACAGCAAGCAGAAGCTCTTCTGAAGCTGAGGTAAATGTTGTTGTTGCAGCATGTTGAGGTTGGATTTAGTCAAACAGAGAGATTGTGTAACTTCTGCCGCAGGATGTCTGTAGAAAATTCAATTTAACTGTTTTTGACCAAGTTTTAATGTCGTTTCAGGCCTCGAGCAACGACCTGCAGCATTCTTCTGATGACATCTATCAAAATGTCTAAGCTTCATTCAAGGAATTGATGAATTCAGACCTCCATCATCTTGACGGAAAGGAAATTGTAAAGCCATTAAACACCGGCTGGATTATGCTGTTCCGAGTCTGAGGAAACAAGCAAGTGTGCAAAGGATGCAAGTCATTTGTGCTTGTTGCTTATCTTTTCTCATGAAATGAGACATGAAAACTACAACACCAGTGTGGACCAGGCGACCCTTTCCTCTCTAAATGTTAAGGCTCTTACGCAGCCCGCCTCTCACAAAGCATTCGAAGTTCTGTTGGTCTCCACCGCGCTTCCACAGCTTCCTTCTTGCTCATAACAACTTTTTCCAAGGATTTTATTTTCAGGACTTTCTGCAACACAAAAGGGGGATAATTAGATGATCCACATTAGAGGAATTACATCTGAATTTCACTTCTACAAAAAGCAAAATGTTACACCTTTTATTGCACGAATCATTAATCACGATGATTACTGACAGTGAACTGACATGAAATGATAAAGCCATTTCTCATTAAAGGAGTCATGGCACTTTTTTGATAGCGCTTAATGTTTGTTACATTATTGACCAAGAATTTCTTAAAAATATTCTTAAAATTGAATCAAAAACATAAACGTACCACGGATAGATTTTTTACCATTTTTAATTAGAAACAATACATTTATAGAATCTGATACCAAAACATAGAACAAAATACAGCACATGTCTGTATGTCAAATACAGCTTATGTTATAATAGGAAAAGAGAGGGCATTGTTTCTCTTTAGAGAAATCACAGTAAACTTATTTATTAATTCACATTAAGGCGGTGTTTACCATTCTGATCCAGCTGCGAGGCATATCCCATCCCCTAAATCTCAATACATTTTACATTAGAATGTCCATTAATACACTGGAATATAATCCTTAGATTAGTTTTCACCATTTACCGAAACATCCTTCATTCAAAGTCTGCATAAACTGCCCCATTTGGGGCTTCTCTCTACTGTAAACTATCAAATACGGGTGATGTGAGCCACTTGAATAATATTTTTTTTGTAAATCTTATTAACCGTCAGGTTTGGGACATTGGGTAAAATAAGGTATTTCATTAACAGACAAAATGTAATTATTTGTTCTTGATGAATACCTTTCATCGATTATCATTGTTGATGCCAGAGCTTGTGAGACTTGAGTTTAAGTGTCAATAATTTCTGATGTTATGTGGCCACTTTATGCGTCTGCATTTGTGAAAAGCTAAATGGAGTGTTTTTACCTTTTTCTCCCTCTCTATTATATAGATGATATATAAAAGCATCAAAAACAGACAAAAAAAATGAAACAAAACATTTTTTGTGCACAAAATGATCAAAAAAAAAAATCAAAGTCAAGACTTAAATGATAAAGTCTTCAAGAAATAACCACACGACCAGTTTTTTGTTCCAGATATGTGAAGCTGTTAACTAAATACTTCTCTTCAAGTAGATGCTTGAGTTTGTGTTTCAGTTGACTCTTTGAGGATCTAGAATGTCTCAGCAATTTGTTCTCATTGCTAAAGCAGCGATCTAATATCCAACTTCAATGTTTGCATGAGTAAAGTTACTCTAGTGTTTCCTCAGAACCTTTTGCCCTTCAGAGCGTCCACCTTATAATGTAGGATGCTGATAAGTGTAGCTGAACAGTTGGTGGGATTCTGTCATTAAAATATATCTCAGACTAACAAACTATTATAATGCTGAATTTGTGTCCCACCCAACCCAACAACCAGTAAATGTTTAAGAATGGGAAGTAAAATACCACTTTTAAATCAAAGTGGGATAAAATATAGATATATTTGTACCCAGATGAAAACTTCCATTTAAAACATTACTTCTTTCCACTTCAAATATTTAAAGCCCCTTGATTTGTTTGATTTTAAGATACTTGATGATTTACAGTTGTTCCCTGTTAAAATTTCAATATATATCAATATATTCACTCATTTAAGTATACAAAAATACTCATTTTAAATTACTCATTTACAGATTAGTCATTAAAAGAGTCCCCAGATCCCAACTACAGGCAATTAAACCAGGTTCTTTGAATACTGAGAAAACTGATGTTAGCCATCAATATACTTTGTGTCAACTGTGTGACTGTTGCGAATGGAAAACGGCCTCCAAGCCAGGACTTGCAGAGCAGCGACACACATGGGCACCAGGCAAACCAAGTAGAACATGGCTCTGTGGAGGCTCTCCAAGGCACTAAAAACAAGGACAAACAAAGTGTTGGTGTAGTTGCATTTATTTACAGCTGAATCATCCTGACTATCACAATGCTAATTACGGAAACTGCAAAAGCATGCCTGTGCATGTTGATTGTGACTTGTTTTTAATATCACTATGAAAAACAAGATTATAAATGGTGTAAAGAGGAATCAGTGGACGTAAAAAACCAAATAGATCTGAGATATTTCAAGAGTCAGTTTATGTGCAAGGACTCGCTGCGAGCCAAAAGCACTCTGCAGACTCCTCTAAACAGTTTATGACAAGGTCTTGGCTCTGAACGATGTCAATGAGAAACACTATCCCTAATATGGCCAATCGCGCTCATGGCTATGGCTATGAGCACGATTTAACCACCCACTGGTTAAATGTTATGTTTATGAGGGTTGCCACTTAGAAGAAAGGTGGTCTAAAGGGACTCTTATTTTTATTTCCAGGCAGTGGATCAAGTGAGGACCTGCGATAAGATATATAACAATTAATTGAAACTGTGACCCATACAAAGCAACTGTAGGAGAGCCCAAGAAAAAAAAAAAAAAAAATTGTAGATGGAAAACAAATGTTTCAGTGGTTCAGATTTTAGAAAATTATATAAACAGACCTTAGAAATAAAAAGGCCAAATCAGAGAGGCTGTCTCTTGAAACTGGTGTTTATTCAGTCGTTGTTCTCCTTCAATTTAAATGTGCCTCTATCTAGATTATCTGAAATTATAAGGGATCACAGTGGTGGATTTTAGGTGGTTTATTTAACTAGTTTAGAATTCAATTTTTTAGATTAGCTTCTTATTCTGCATTTGTTTAAAATCTAAAACATCCTTTAAATCCATCAGGGTCATTACAGTTTATTGGTCAAAGTTAGATTGTTGTTACATGGTGCTATTGTTTTATACAGGAACTGTTTACTGATGGATTGTCTACATTTCAATAGAAAAATAGGTTATTTATACTATAATGGGATAAACGGCTGCAGGCTTAAAGCTGAATAGTAACTGAACGCTTTGGAAAACCTACTACATTAAACATAGGTATCAGCAGCTGCAGCAACTAAGGCCCTCTTATTTTTTTCCTCAGGTTTTTAGTGTTTACTGTACAGCAAGTTATGACAAAGTATTAACAGACAGACTTAGGACACATGTAATAGATTTATGGGTATAACCTTAAAACCAGCTTCAAAAACATTTGCGTCCATTAAGTCAACAAGAAGCAAGAAACTCTCTGTACCTCGGATCTGAATCCTTTGTGACATCCTTCAGCTGTTCATACCCAAACTGGTTCAGGATATTTAACACTATCATAGGAGCCAGAGACTGAGCTGGCTTTGTGAACAGTGCATTTGTTCCAAACACCATGGAAGAGAGAGGGGAACTACATGAGGCGAGGAAGAGAAGAAAACGCATCATCACACATTAAATCATAAACTTGTTTCATTGCATGTTAGTACATAGATTTGTGAGTGCTTAAATGAAATAATATTGCATATTTTCCTAGTTTATGAAGTAAAATCATGAGGTTTTAAAACAATGCTGTAGCAGCCAGAGTTAATGAAGTGGTTTATATTTAAATCTGAGTAATGACTGAATTAGTCATTTGTGCTGACGTTCATATTTATAGTCATGATAGTGACACAAGTCAAAGGGATGGCAGGGTTAGTCTGCAGGCCCAACAGTTTGGTCCATCTCTGAATAAATACTAAATAAATACTAATAATATCCCCATCGAACGCAGCTGTTCTTTGTTACATATAACTGACAGAAATAGTGCACAGGGTAAATGTCTCGCCTGATTAAAATTTTGACTATGAAATTTTAGCTTTAGTTATGACATAAAGGACAGTGGTGACCAAACTGTCGACTGTGTTTCTTACCTGCGCTTGTATTTCTGCAGGTCAGTGTCAATAATGTCAGCCAAAGGCAACCCAAAAAGACTGAAGGAGGCCTGAATTATAACCCTGTATAAAACACAGAAACCGAAAAGAAATAAAATCAATGCAGTATAGTAATAAAAACAAAAATTACATATCAAGACAAACAAGCCCAGCAGTAACTTCTTACATGTTAATGGTGAGGAAAAACGCCATGAAATAGTAGTGCTGAGGACCAATTGCTAGCATGACAGCTGCCATTCCAGCTTCCACATAGAAGATGAAGAGGATGATCCTGTAGTAGCCAAGCCTATGCAGCAGACTCTGAGAGCTCAGCACTAAAAGCTAAAACAAGGACAGTTGGGAACAACACACTGGGTTAGGCAAAGCAGATGATTAAAAAGTATTTTAAAACCCATTTCCTTTTCGGTGCTTTCAGGTGTTTATTTAGACCTCTGACATTTGAGCAAGGTGGAGAGTGGGCAGCCGAATAGCTCTATTTATGAACTATGGGGTAAACCAATATAAATAAATGGTTTTAAGTAGTTATTGCAAATATTTCTGCCCAAAATACTACAAAAACTGTTCATTTAACATTGCCTATATTCCCCGTGTTTCAACCTTGTTCCAAATTGAGAACTGAAAACTGGTACCGCTTGAGAACTGATTTCAATTTTTCCAAAGCATGAGAATCATATGTGTCGGAGCTTACCAATTCCTTTATCAGTGCAGTCAGCAGTAAATATCAACTGAAACTGATCTTTTTACCTCACTGTTCAGGACATGTGACTTTAATGGACTAAAGCAATCAGTGTGTTTGTTATTTTGAGGCATTTATTCTAATCTTTATGGGAAAAAAACTAAAACGCTAACACTGTGGGACGATACCTGTGGACAGATGAATCCTGCTCCATACACGATGCTCTTTGCCAATGATGGAAGCACATCAGGAGGAATCAGGTGCTCAGTAAATATCATGGTGAAATTATTGAAGAAGGCCAGCATGAACACCTGGAAGAAGTTCATTAGTACAAATAGCTGAAAGTCCCTGTTGGTCAGGATTTGCCACGTCAACGTTTTCAACGTGGAGAAGGAGCATGCCGATGGATGCGAAGTCTGATCAACAGACGTGAGAGCATCCGATTGAGATGCTTTATTGTCAAAGCGGCTCTCGCTGTGGAGGCCTGTGTAGAGCATGCAGCCACAGCTCAGGATAGCAATCAGCACAGTGAATGCCTGAAAGGCCAAGAAGTCTTCCATGTTGTTGGACACCACACCACAGAAGAGGACACTGGATGAGCCAATGAGAGAAGCCACCTGGGAAATAAATAAGAAGGGATATGAAAAGAATGACGTGCTTAGGTACATAGAGAGAATAGACGTCAGGATGAAGGGCCTACCTGGTTGTACTTTATGAGTCTAAGTCTGTTCTGATGATGGCTGGAAATCTCTGCAAACAAGGCACATTGTGCCAGCAGCACAAAGGTTAGCATGCCATCGAAAGCACACAGCGCTACTGTCAAGTGTAAACCACTCAACCAGTCACCAGGGGTGTAGGAACGCCACGGGAACCAGGCTAAAAGAAAAGCTAGCGAGTAGAGGGGTGCGCCGTACAGGATGGAGAGGCGTCGCTGAGAGCAGCAGGGTACCCTGGAGTTATCTTGCAGGTAACCAAAGAGAGGGTCATTAACTGCATTCCACACCATGTACACCACCTGTGGATAGGAAGTATGTAAAAGTATTAATAAAAAAACAACAAGGTAATCTGTCAGAAATTTTAAAAGAAGTAAACTTTAAAATAAATAAATAAATAAATAAATAAATAACACAGGAACTTTACTGCCATTTAATTGTTTATCCATTGGTTAATCACTTATGAACTCGTATTATGAATGACAATGTTGGAGGTTTTTAATCATCAGGAAAAGCTGTAAAACTTATGAAAATAGAGTTAAGCCCAAAACTTAGGCCGTCCTTTGCATTTTCCAGATCTATCCCTTGGTCCATATCAAAGTCTTTACCAAGCTGATCCTTGTCTTTGTAGCTCCTGGTAGTCCTCATTTCATTATCCCACCCATTTTGTGCAATATATCAGTACCACTGGGTGCAAAACTGCCTCACCGCATAATGGTATGCATAACCACCACCATGTCCAAAACTGATGGAGCATTCTTAAGATTGAAGGTCTCAACTTTACTTCTCAAAAAATACCTTGCTACTGTGTCCAAATAACTCAATTATTTGCCTTGTTTGACCAGGTTAGGATTAAATCTTTTTTTGGCTTGTCCATTTGAGCAGCTGCAGATTTCAGTCTAACTTGAAGATGCAGACTTTGGAGCAGGGGCTTTCTATCTCAGTTGACACAATCGCAGCCCATGGCCATGCAAAAGTCACTTCACTCTGGATGGTGACACTGGTGCTCCAGCAGTTTCCAGTTCACGGTAGCCTTCAGCTTTGGTGGTTTCCGAGGTGTTCCTGAACATCATAACCCATTTGACAGTTTGGGTGTTCTTCTAGACCTCTGCAAATTGCATTTGAATAACTTGTTTAAACTGATGATCTTGGAATTTGCATTTGTTTAGAAATGTTTCCAAGAGACCTTCCCATCCTGTGTAAATCAGCAGTTTTCCTGCTTAAATATTCACTGAGCTCTCTGGACTTTCCAATTGTTCTGGGTATTTGTTATTCCACTGAGTGCCATCAAGCAAATCCTTTTTATGGTGGCAAAGAGCAATTCCACAATAGTGGAATTGTAAAGCGCTTTGGGTGCCTAGAAAAGCGCTATATAAATGCAATCCATTAAAAGAGAAACTACGTGTAGTATTCAATTGTGATCAATAATCCTTAGGCTACTAAAAGAAGTCATTCCTGGGCATGAATGTTAGACATCGACATCAACATCGGCTTATATTAGCCCTCTTGACTGCAACTGGCTGAGAATTTCACAGATACTGAAGTGATTTTATGATACATGCAACATCTGCCTGTACCAGTAGGTTTTAAATGCATGAAACAAGCAAAATCAATGCATCAGCATGCATGCTTAGAAATTCTTATGGGTAATCTTTTCTTTTTGATGCTTTGAAGAATTGAGAAGCCGGGTTTTTTTTATTGTTTTAAGCAACCGGCTCTTTAAATTGTACTCTACAACCGTGCAACTCACAGGTATTGTACAAGAAGGACAGGTCAACATACTCACTTGTGATTGGTGAAACGCTCCTTCGGATATCTTGTACCTATTCAGGAAGAGTTTCACATAGTAGAAGCTGAAAATATTGTTTATCATGCTAGAGCCCAGAGTCGTCATGGCATAAGCCAGCGCTGCAGGGTTCACCCCAAAGTTTATCAGGTGTCGGAAGACATTCATTGTTCCGACGCTCGAGACAAGTTTCACTTTCACGGTCACGAGAGCTTAACCAAGTTACCTGTGTCTCTAAACGAGCAAGGAGCTAGCAGGAGTTGTTGTCACCTGCAGCACCTTTTTACGCTGCTGCTGTTTAGCATTGCTAATGATACTGCTGTAAGAATAGCAAAATTCCACAGGGCTGATGAGACGGATTTTGTTCCTGTTCACTAATTCCCATGAATGTACACTTGTTAGGAAGTAGCACTTGCTAAATATTTACCCAAGCATTGTAAAAACCAGAAAATCTACCCCAACGAAGCTGTTTTGAGAGTCACCGAGAGGCGGGACTTAAGGATAAGAAACACGATCTGATTGGGCGTAAAAAGTTCCTTCCTTATATTTACTGCTTCGTAATTCGTCAATACAAATATCCGTCAGGCAACGTGAGACGTCACGACAGTGAAACCCGTTTAAAATATTTAACTGTCATTCCTTATTGTAACTTTATTTAATTGTGCATAAGGATAAAAAACAAGTAAAATGTGCTCAGTGCGTTTTTTAATTAATCGATTAAATTTCGTATATGCTATTTCTGCCTCCTGCCGGATGCTGGGGTGATTTGCCACGTTGCTGTAGACAACAGACTTTAAAGCCTCTGTCACACACCGGGGAGGATGTGAGTTACGTTTGACCACTCGAGGCGGTGGACTGCGGTCAGCTTCTAGCCGTTGAACGCAAGTGTGTGGGGCTTCTGTCGGGTGGAGTTTTGGGTCACCCCTCGGTTTGAAAATGCTAACCGACATGATTTTGGAGGAAGAATTTGAGAAGAATGGAGAGTCTTGGTACAACCAGCAAGAGCTCGAACACGGTAAGAGCCGCTCTGCCCTGAGGTCGCACCCTAACTCTGACTGTGTCTGTGTGGGCTGGTTGTGTTACGCCTGTTTTATGTTTTATTTTAAATGAGTAAAATAATGAGAGTTGCTGCTACTGTCTACCTATTGTAGCTATTTGTTTAGTTAAGTTTCAGTTAGTCTCTAGAGTGGGTTTGGTTGTTAAAGTAGTTGAGTTTTAATTTAGTTATGCTAGGTTAAGTGTTAAAATAGTTGGTAGAGGTAATATTTAACACATCCAGAATAGGTATTAGTAATGTAAACACAACTCATTGTAAAACTGACTCACAGCCATGAGGATGTCTCAATAAAGTTCTGCATCAGGGCCTCCTCATACTTGTTGATCACTTCAGATTGACCAACACTAACACTAAAGGCATTTCATGTACATTTTATTTCTAGTTTTAGCTTTAGTTCAGAATATTTTTGAAATAATTTTACAGTTAGCTGAAGTGTTTTTTATCACTAATGTTAGTTGTAAGAGCGAGGAAGGAAACTGTGACAAAAGCCCCTAAATAAGAGCTCACAGATTAAATTGAAGTTGAAGTCCTTGTGGCACAGACCCACAAAAGTCATGCAATCCACATGAGGTCTCCTACAGAGCCAGGATTTCCTGAGGCTATCACCGGTCCTCCTGTGTTTATTGTTTTCAGACTAACATGACCCCTGTCTGTGCTTCTAAGCGAGCCACACAGATCATCTAACCAACATCACTGTGAATAACAAGGAGTAAGGAAGAGGTAGATGTGACACTGAACATAATTATGTGTGTGGTGTGGCAGATTTGTGAATGTGTTGTTTACAGTGTATTGTTATACGAATGCAACCAGAGTTAGGTTGTAATTTAGTGATGTGAAATGGGCAGATAGTTGAAAATAGATGACTGACCAACCAATTAAAGTTTATTTGTATTTTATATCCTAAAATAAAGTATATTTTTCTTTTGGGATGAGGAAAATCATGCAGCGCATCTTAAAAGTATATTTTATCACATCCATCCATCTGTCCAGTCTCCTCTGCTTGTTCAATTTCAGGGGTTGCCTAGAGCAGCGGCACACCCTGGACAGGTCTCCAGTCTATCCAAGGGCTAAAACAACAACAACTACTAACTGAGAATTGTTAATCATTTAGTATCATGATTGAAAAGATAAACTTGTAGGAAAAATTTGCAGACTTCACTGGCAGCAGGTGGGAAGAATGACTTCCTGTAGCATTCCCTGTGGGCATGGATAACAACAAAAATGCTTAGCATTTACACGAGGAGATTTAGGAAGAAATGTATGCAGCTTCATCTCCTGCACCAACTTTAGAGTAGGATTTAAGATTATTAGGTAGTTCACTTGTTCATTTTACGTTTGTTCCCCACAAAATGCTGCTTTATAATCCTGCTAGTGTACGCACTGTTAGTGCTGATTGCACACGCTTAACCTAGAAGACGTAGAAATAAAAGGGTATATGTAAAACGTGTGCAGTGAACACAAAGACGTGTCAAAAGTACATGAGCTTTGCACAAAAATGGAAAATATAAATGTCCTTTGAATAGCTACTTTTTAAATTTTTTTTTACTTTGAGTACACTTCAGCCTCTGTGCTTTTTTGCTTTTACTTAAGTAAAGAGAAGAATGTGTTAATTTTGCAATCTCTTTTAGTGACATTTAAAGTTTGACTCTGCTTGGTTTAATTGCATTTTTATTCCCTGCACTTAGTAGTCCCACAAAAGACCAGCTTCACATGGCTGGCCAAGATCCAGTACTCATGAGAATTTAGAAGGGGAAAGAGGTCACAAGGCATGCCTTAGATTCCTCGGTGTGGGACAATGAGTTGTTGTTGTGAGTGGCACTGGCGCGAGGCTACGTTTACACACTTGCCTAATTCTTTCAGCTGTCTGTATTTGGGCACTGAGTCCATCCCGAATCTTGTGTTTACATGTTTTACTTGACTCTTTTTTTTTTCTTTTCTTTTTTTTACAGATCTTCATTTGGCAGCAGAGCTGGGGAAAACCCTCCTCGACAGAAACCATGACTTGGAGCAGGCCCTGCAGCAGATGTACTCCACCAACCAGGAGCAGCTGCAGGAAATCGAGGTGATAAATTTTAGGAAGGAACTAATCTGAGTTTTTGAGGCTCAATATGTGCTCCAGAATTTCGTCTGTCAGCGTATGCAGTTGCTGGTTGATTTTTAGGTGAATGAGTCCATGATTAGAGGTCACTCATTGAGAAAAGTCCATGCTGAGACATGTGAAAAGCTGTCTGAATGGAAAGTCATTGTGAAATTGGCACAGCTGAAAATAGGTTGGAGTAAAAGCTAATCCCACCCAGTCTGATCTAATAAGCCTTTGGCAAGGAGCAGAACATTTGTCTACCTAATTATTCGAAGACTTTCACTGGTTTACCAGTAACAGTATACCACTGTTTTACTTGGACACTGTTCGTGGTTTTGATTTTGTGTTAGTCAATAGAATTTTGTTTTTGTATTCTAAAAAGAATAAACATCCAGTAGCAGAGAGACTCATATTTTAGTTCTAAGACATACCGCATGCGTAAACTGCTGATGATCTGAGTTGGAGGACACAGCACTTAGAAGGTCAGCACACATAAGAGCCTTAATTTGTTTACGACTTCGGTGTAAGGATTTATAGAGGTTGTTTTGGTAATCCCAATACATCTCTTTGACCCACATTGTACTGGCTACCCGCCTTTCCAGTCTCAGAGGTGTGCTTTTGTTTCACAAAACTACAAAAGTTCTGGAGAAATGCTTGCCAAAGAAAACTGTCACGAGTCCAGTGTAGCATTTTGAAAAGCCAAGCGCTGATGCTGATGTCATCGGTTGACCTACTGATGAAGCTGGTCAGCAGACAAATACAGGTTACGGGCCTGTGTTGTCATTTACACTACAGTACTGAGTCTGTGTCTGAAGTTCATTTGTGATCAATTGTATCCATCCAGCTTTTAAAATAAACGGTTATCTTTTAGTATGAAGTAAATAGAAATAATGAATTTTTAATGTACTTTTTAAGCACATTTATTCTCAGGAAAGTTTGGTGTTGCTGTTTTGGTATCCTATGTGGAAAAAGGCTATTGTTAGTACTGTTAGCCAAAAACATGGCACATCTCAGCATGGTGTGCAATATGTCCTTAAAAAAAATTGAGGAAACTTAACAAAAGAAGAAGTGGCAGCCTTAAAAGCAGCACAAACTGCAGATAGACAGAATCTGAAAGTCATGTCCTTAAGAAATGAGGGGGGGGAAGCAAGAACCTCACACTGACCTCGAGAGATGCATCTGACCCTTCAGTTGATCCATGTTCTGTTTAATGAAGCTCCATTATAAATTGTCTCAGTGGAAAGGTGGCTGTCTAAAGGACATTCATAAGGAAGAGAAACAGGAAGAACTGAATGGAAAATCAGTGGCAACAGGTCTTAACTGTCTTAGTTAGCTGTATTTCCCATTTTCCTAGTAGAATGTCAAGAAACTCATTGTGTGGTATGAGTAGGAACTTGGAACTTTAAATTCTCCCTTGATTTTAGGTTGCGACATGGAAAAAGTTAAGGAGTGGTGCTACTCCAACTTGAAATTATTATTATTTTTTTCCCTCTCTTCTATACCAGTACTTAACCAAGCAGGTGGAGCTGCTGCGTCAGATGAATGACCAGCATGCCAAAGTGTATGAACAGCTAGACACGGCCGCCAGGGATCTGGAGCAAGGCAATCAGAGGCTGGTGCAGGACAACCGCATGGCCCAACACAAGATCCAAAGGTCAGTCTACCAGTTATTTGTGAATTACCCTTTCAAATCGTGTTTTAAATAATTATCCACCCAGTCAGCTTCCAACAAAAAATATACCACATTAACATGTTGTCGTTTTTTTTTGTTTTTTTTTTTGTTTTCCTTCAGTTTAACTGAGACTATTGAAGCGCTTCAGACCCTCATGGAGGACCTGCAGGCCCAAGTCGGGGAGCTAAAGACTGCAGAAGCAGAGCGAAATAAGAGAGAGCTGGCAGAGCAGAGGCGCAGCCTTGGAGCACAGAGCGTGTCCTGTCTTAAAGAGCTGTATGACTTGCACCATGACAGGTACTATTTTCATCATCCACATTTAGCAACACAATGCTAATAGCTGATCTTTAGAGGAACTGTTTTCACAGAGGAAGTGGTGTGGTAAACTGTACCTAGCATTGTGGATTAAAGACAGTGAGTTGTCTCAGTATTTTTGATCACTTTGATCAATGACAAATGAAACATGGCCTCAAATTATCAGGCAACACCAAAGAAAATATGATTCAGCGTCTTTCTTCCTTGACATGAAAGCAAAGAAGAAAAGGGAAGCTGAAAGCATCTCAACACTGAGAGCTGAGGTCTGTTTTCTCATGTTGTGTTACCTTCAGTACGCTGCTGTCTCATGTCACGTATGCTGACTTGACATCTTCAGGTCACCCAGAGAGCTTACTTTAGACATAATCCATGAGGGAGCGAAGCTAATCCTCCCCCATTGTCACTGTTTACTAATGCGGCTGCTGCATCTTACATCACTTATTTGGTGAATGTTGTAGAACTGTCACCTTTAAAATCCTGAACGATCTGTCTAGAAATTTATTTAATGGTCTAGGTGGAGTGGACTTTAAATGACATTGAAAAGAATTATGTAATATTAATGCACCATTACAATAAAGATTCTTCCCAGACTGCTTAGAAACCCAAATAACCTCTACCAAGAGGACAGGGAAATTTACTCTCTGCTGTTAATAAAACCTAAAAGCCTAAGTGCTTGAAGTTTATGGTAGTAATTCAACTCAGAGCTTCTCTGAACTAGATTTTGAGGACAGAGTTTTATTAAAAAAGTCCAAATTGTAACAGGAGTTCTCCAGATCTTTAAAGTCTTTGTGTATTAAATTTTGTTGAGAAATGTAAGGTCATAAAATTTCTTTGTTGTAAAAGGATGTTAAATTAAAAACCTTAGAAGCAAAAACGACTCAGACCTGTCCTAATGTGTTTGTTCTCTCAAAGTGATGCTCTAACAAGCTCTTTAATCACTACCTAAGGTATCTAGCCAATGGCAGTCACCTTGTGGATGGATTCTGGTCGCCTTATGGCTCGTTTCAAGACCGAAAAAAGCAACCAGACCCAGAAGAGGAGAACGCTGCTCTCAAGCGCTCCATCCAGACGCTTCAAAGCCAGATAGCTGCTGAGCGGAGCCGCAGGGAGGCTGCAGAGCGGGAGATGGAGTTGACAGCAAGGGAAAACAGCACCCTGGAACAGCGGCTGGCCCAGCTGTCGGGCTACCAGGCCAGACAGAAGGAGCTGGAGGCCGAAGTAGAACAGCTGCGGCTTCTGTGGCGTGCCGACTGCACCAAAAGGTTGATGATGATTTTATGTATGGAGAATATTCAAACTGTCACATTATTTTAGCTCTATTTCTGATATTGTTTTTCACATTAGCAAAAGTCTGTGGTTTTATTTATTTATTTATTTTAAATGCGTGTGTTCCCCTTCACTCTTATCCTTGTCAGGAAACCCGACGAGCTGCTGGTGCCTGACACCGTATTCTTTGCCTCGGAGGAAAAGCCCTGCCCAGAGCAAAGCGAGCCAGAGGAGAAGACTGAAACTGTCGAGGAGCAGAGCAGATACGGCCGACAGAGGTGCAACAGTGACAGTGTGTTGAAGGCAACAAACCCAGATGAAATTCTCCGTAGTCACGAGCAGCTATGTATACGTCGAGCTGAGGCTGTGAAAAAGAGGGGCATCTCTCTGCTCAATGAGGTGGATGCACAGTACAGCGCACTGCAGGTGGTGTATCTGAGGAACAGAGCATTCCTAAAAAAATCTTTGTTAGAATGTTCGACGTAAAAGTAATTTCTTTTTTGTTCCGTTTGAAAACTGAAGAAAGCTTTCCCTAAAATATGTTTGTTTTCCAGGTGAAATACGATGAGCTGCTACAGCGATGCCAGCAAGCCTCAGACGAGCTCAGCCATAAAGCCGTCCAGACACCCAGCAGTCCCTTTGCCAGCGGCCGCTCCCGCCGCCGCCTGTCCAGCTCTGCAGCTCTGTCTGATTTGTCCGTGGTTCTTGAAGACGGCCAGCAGCCGGAGTACAAGGCTCTCTTCAAGGAGATCTTCACCTGCATCCAAAAGACCAAAGAGGACCTCAGTGGAAACAAACAACCGGTCAGGGACGATGAATCCTCCAACTGAATGTTATTCATCACCCTATGACTTGCTCTCTGTTACACTGTTCAGAGGGTGAAAATGCTGTAAATGCTTTCAGGCCCTCAAAGTCTTAGACATGCCTGTTGCGTCCTTATCAAAAATTAAGTGGCAAAAAGTAGCTAGATGTATTATATTTGTTGTGAGAAATATTTATAGTTGGCTCAATGAACAAAAAGCACATTTTCACATGCAGCCTGACCTCAAAATCCAAAAGTATTACGTCCCCTGCAATAGTATTCGTTTTTTTTGTAATGGCTGCCCCGTGACCACTGGGCCGTTTGGTGTTTGGAAGAGAGAGGCACATGTAGGGTTGTTACGCTGTGTTACAGTGTTTGATAAGATGGCGGTTGAGTCAGAGTTGTGTAAACTGAGAAGTTGGAATGTTGTAATATTTGAAGTCTAAGGAGTTTAATTGTTAGTGTAAGTAGGTTTTTGTAAGTTGGCATTAGTTGGCTCACCAGTGGCAGTTCGGTGGCACACTAAGAGCAAAATGTACAGTTAGTGGACACTGGAAAACGAGTGTGTTAACACCAGAAAGACACAGAAAGGCTCTGCACTTTTCATGACGGAGTTCAGTTGTATTTATTTAATAACAAAAGATTAGAGATGATTAAATGTTTATTTATTTTTTTTGTTGATTTATTTTTCTGAGAAAATTGAATCAAAGTGAAACTTGATGTACAATGCGGTGCTTCTTCTGTGGTGGAAACACAAAATTAAACAAAAAGCCAAAAAATCAGTTTTGTCTTTTGTTTGTTTTTGGTTTTTTTTCCTTTGGACCATTTCTTCCTATATGGATGTTTTCACTATGATATGGAAGCAAAGTTGTGTTGATTGGGATAAAATGTATGTTGCAAAAACAGGAAAAGGTCTTTAGATATAAAGTGTGTGTATATGTGTGTGTGTGTGTGTGTGTGTATAGATAGATAGATAGATAGATAGATAGATAGATAGATAGATAGATAGAT